>NC_089783.1:1598985-1631485 GCF_040412425.1 Macrobrachium rosenbergii | reverse complement strand
GTACATAAAGAAGAGGTTCTTTTTAGAGCAATTCCATTATCTTATGATACTTCTGATTACAAGTTTGTCAAATCCTTAGTTCCGAAATTAAACAGCCGGACCGCTGCTGCCCTTCGTTACCTGGCAATACCATTCGTACTTAGGATCTCTTGTTTTCCCTTCTTCCATCTGCTCGAAAGGGGATTTTCTCCGTGATTATGTCTTCTGTATCTTCTGTTGTAATCGTGTGTTCATGTTTTTAGGATGAGTCATTTTTATTCCATTTTCAGTATATTTGTATTTTTACAGTTGTGATAATAGGGTAAGGCCCCGAAACTTCACAAATAAACCTATGTAGATAAGCCATAAAGCGTCTCCCTTGTCTCCGTATACTGTACGTACCTCCGATACCTGCCACTTTTCGCTGATATATATATATATATATATATATATATATATATATATATATATATATATATATATATATATATATATATATATATATATATATATATATATATATATATATATATATATATATATATATATATATATATATATATATATATATATATACATACATACATACATACATACATACATACATACATACATACATACATACATACATACATACATACATACATACATACATTTCGTTGAATTCAATGGATTTTGGTTGTTGATCAAATTTTTATTAGTTTCACAATAATTTCTAACTCTTCTACATTCTTCAAAGTGCAGTTGATGGATAAAGAAACGAAGATTAACTCTTTGTTCCATTTACTGGGAACACAGCACCACAGCTGTACCGTCACTTGTCGTGACCTCTTCAAAGTGTGCGACATTTTCTTTGCTTGCTCGTGTTTTATTACATGGTGCGGACGGAATCGTAGCGTCTAAAACTGTAACATTAAATACTTTTAAATACAATACATTAAATTAAAGTACAAAAATTATTTTAACTGAATTTAAATTGTACAGAAATAATACATTACAAAAAGATTTACAATAACCAAAAAAATTTTTAGATGAGCTTTGATGGAAACAAAAACCACGTTTGCTGGTTGTTTGGCAACAAACGAAAATTTAAAGAGGGGTGAGGGGTACGGATTACGGGGAAAGGATGAAGGGTAAGGGACAGAGAGAGAGAGAGAGAGAGAGAGAGAGAGAGAGAGAGAGAGAGAGAGAGACGTGATTCAAGAAATGTTGTTGCCATTATCTGAGTTATTTGCTCTTCCGGCGTTGGATGATACTGGCCGCCTACAAGATGGGAGCGACCTCTCTGCTTCCAGTTGGCGGTTCAGGGTCGACCTTTGTAATAGAATGCAGACCGATTCTGCTATGATTAGTCGATGGAGATTTTGCTCCGTACAGATGATGTTGGTATTCTCCACTAGTTCCTGAGTCGTCGGTTTTCGATTGTGATGATCGACGTATTGTTGGTGGATGGCTCCGTTATTATGATGGGCCTGTAGATGTCTTGTATAAGCTTATTCTGAAATCCGTTGTTGGTCAGGAGTTGCTGGACTCGTTCGATTTCCAGATGAGTCTCCCGCCACGTGTAGCAGTGGATTATAGCTCTCTTGATGTAAGCATCAACCACCGACCGCTTGTAGGTTAGTAGGCACTCCCCACGTTCATTGAAACACCACCCCGGGCTTGGCGTCTTCGTGTAGACTTTAGTGTCAAACTGTTCCCCATTTTGGGTTATGAGGACGTCCAAGAAAGGCAGAGTTTTCTCTCTGCTGATTTCGACAGTAAAATTTAAGGAGGAATTATTCTTGAGTTCTTGGGCTAATTTTAAGGCTTCATTTATGGCTTTCACTGTGATCAAAATATCTCTATATACCTCGCGTATATGTGGTTTTTGATGATTGCTAAAGGTCGTGGTTTCGACGTGGTCCATGTAAATATTAGCAAAAAGGACTCCCAGCGGAGACCCCGTTGCTATACCGTCACATTGCCTAAATGAGTTACCTTTTTGTGAGAGGCTACCAACATTGATTTAAGTGTCCTCTCCGGTATCGGTAGTGGTTCTTGATTGGAGTGGAATATGTGGTCAAACATCAGGTCAATGGTTTCATCCACGGCCACGTTTTTAAACAAACTTTACATCAAGAGAGGCGATGTCTTCTTCCGGTTCTGCGTTATGGAGTAAATCGATGACTTCTGTACTCTATTTTACTGAGTACTTTGATGGAAAGTACAGTAATAAATCACCCTTGTGTGAGAGGAAACGGGCCTGAGAGGATGTGCCAGTCCTCCGAAAAAACGTGCGTTGGACACACTTCTACAACGTTAAAAAGACGTCTGTCTACAGGCCCATTGTAATAACGGAGCCAACCACCAACACTACGTCGATCATCACAATCGAAAACCGACGACTCAGGAACTAGTGGAGAATACCAACATCATCTGTACGGAGCAAAATCTCCATCTACTAATCATAGCAGAATCGGTCTGCATTTTATTGCAAAGGCCGACCCTGAAACGCCAACTAGAAGCAGAGAGATCGCTCCCTTCTTGTAGGTAGCCAATATCATCCAACAACAGAAGAGCAAATAACTCAAATAATGACGAAAACATTTCTTGAATCACGTCTCTCTCTCTCTCTCTCTCTCTCTCTCTCTCTCTCTCTCTCTCTCTCTCTCTCTCTTACCCCTTACCCTTTATCCTTTCCCCGTAATCCGTATCCCTCACCCCTATTTAAATTTTCGTTTGTTACCAAACAACTAGCGCACGTGGTTTTTGTTTCCATTATAGTTCATCTAAAAAAATATTTTGGTTATTATAAATCTTTTTGTGATGTATTATTTTTGTACAACTTAAATTCCGTTAAAATCACTTTTGTACGTTAATTTGATTGTATTGTATTGTATTCAAGTGTATTTATTGTTAATGTTTTTGGACGCTGCAATTCCGTCCGCACCATGTAATAAAACACGAGCACGCAAAGAAAATGTCGTACACTTTGAAGAGGTCACGACAAGTAACGGAACAGCTGTGGTGTTGTGTTCTCAGTAAATGGAACAAAGAGTTAATCTTCGTTTCTTTATCCATCAACTGCACTTTGAAGAATGTAGAAGATTTAGAAAGTATTTTGAAACTAATAAAAAGCTGATCAACAACCAAATAGCCATTGAATTCAACGAAATCTGCATATATATATATATATATATATATATATATATATATATATATATATATATATATATATATATATATATATATATATATATATATATATATATATATATATATATATATATATATATATATATATATATATATATATATATATATATATATATATATATATATATATATATATTTTGTTTATGTATTTAATTTTCCTCCTATATATATATATTATTATATATTTTCTACTAATGTACATTTTGTTTATGTTTTAATTTTCCTCCTGCCATTCCTTTTATTATTTTTCTACTAATGTTGATTTTAAATTGCAATTGTTGACAAAAGAAAATAGTTTCATGTCTGTAGATCCGTTGTCATTCCTGAAGGGAATTGAAAGCAATCAAAACGTGTTGCCGAAGAGCAATTGACAATCACCAGGGATAAATGATCATGATTGCTATGAGTTCAGATATGAATCTTATGGTGATTCTTCATAGATCTCTATCATGGAGAGAGATTTTTTTGTTTTCATTTCGGGTTTGACCATTGGTAGTATTTTATTTTCTTACATTTTTATACATAACCCTGATATTTGTTTTTTTTTTACTATGTTGTCTTCGACTAAAGACTAGCCTATAAACGATAAATAATTTTACTCTCAGTAATTTTTATGTATTATACCATGACTGTATTAATATTTTTGTTTCATCTTAAAGGGGAGTGTTCATCATATGAATAATTAAAAATCTGTTAAATATCAAATAATTTTTTGATAACCATTTTTTTCATAAGAGTTATCTATTGTATTTTTAATATCCTCATTACTAAATTTCTCCGTAGTTCGGAAGACCGAGAGGCAAAGTAGTTGAGTAGTTTATGATAAATGTCAAAAGTAAACTCTCGACGTTTTTCTGCTCCGTGTGAACTGCATAAATTCAACTATTCCATCCAAAGAACGGATCAGTATTAAACCTTTATCTCAGTTACATTTTTCAGACTTTTCATATGATAATTCAAACCATTTGTAAATATTTCTAGTATTTTTTTATGATAATTTTATTTCTGGTCATTATGAAAATGAATAAACAGAACCAGCAGTTTCAAACAATTATGTTTATCATTGTTCCTGAGTTTTATAACAAGAATATTGACAAGTGTTTCATGGCACTTCGGGCGTTCAGCAGTAATGTTCCGTATTGTGTTTTATTGTGGCGTTTTCTAGGGACTGAAGAAAAACTAAAGAAACCATTTATTAATATTTCAAACTGTGATGTTGTCAGTAACTGTGTACTTTTGCTCAGAAGAGGAGAAATAAAAAAAATAATATTGTCAACTAATTTGTTTTATTTTTGTTTAGCCTAATAAGAACTCTTTAAAATTAATAAATATAGATGGATATGTCAGTGGCTGACTGGAAATCAGGAGGTAAGAGAAAACATCTCAAATTGATGCTTCTCGTTACTGACAGGCGTGAACAAAACCACTCGATGCCAAAAGAAACTTAGTCTCAAATATCTACAATTAATATTAGTTTATTTGTTGGCGCAATAAACATAAGGACATCTGTTGAGGTAGACTAGAACATTTCCCAAGTGTCATTTTATCGTCATTATCAAATTTCCGATGAGATTTAGCGAAATACGAGTTAGTTCCAGAGAATGTTTGAAAGGTAAAAGAAAGTGAAGGATATAGACAAATAAAATATTCCTTATGTAAAAACAATAGTATGAGAAGGAAAAGGATATCATTGCTGAAAATAAAGAAAAATAGAAAAATGTTCACGAGAGACAGATGTTACTGTTCGCAATCTACTGAAATAAAAGAATTACACTAAGAAATTCATAAATTTAAGCTTCCTAAGAATGTAGAATCAAGATTTCGATTCGACGCCCAGTACCTTCATTGCTCCTGCTATATATATATATCCCTTATATATATATATATATATATATATATATATATATATATATATATATATATATATATATATATATATATATATATATATATATATATATATTCATGATGCTGCCTTGTAATACATATATGCTCCTATAATTCTGAAATATTTACTCTTTTATTTATCATGTATTATGTGTAATAATAATAATTATTGAAATATCATAACAGATATCAAAAGAATTAATGCTTTAGATGAATTAATAACATAGTTTAGAATAAATAATATCTTTCTTGATAAAAGCGTAGTATATGAACAAGTGTGTTCAGCGAAGACTTATTTCATTTCAATTGTCATCAGTTGAGATAAGAGAGAACGCTTTGTTTTGGGTTAACGTTATGGCAGGTTGAAATAACAATTGCCGATTCGTTCAGGAAATCAACTCAGTTTTTCGTCTTGTTTATAAAACACATCAATCATAATTAGCCGATTGCAGTATGTTTCGATCGTGTAAAGATTTCTGTAAAAGATTCGTCCCGTACGAAAAGAATACGAGTGATTTCACAATGTTAAATACATGGCTCTGATCATGTACGCCCCTTTGAGAGAAAGAGTAACATGTCCCAATTGCATTCAAAACGTTTTGCTGGAATGACGTCACCTCCCTGCTTCTAGAGCTTTTCTTTTGTATCTCGGAACCAAAATACCTTAATGACGTCATGTAATTGTTTCACGTGCTACTGGAATTCTGAAAGCTGTTTCGTTTTGATTTCCGAGACCGATCAGTTTGGTTCCCTCTCTCTCTCTCTCTCTCTCTCTCTCTCTCTCTCTCTCTCTCTCTCTCTCTCTCTCTCATTCTTAAAAAGAGATTACTTTTAATCTGGTATATTTGTGGTCACTGATATTAGCATTAACTTTTGAGACCTGAATTTAGAAAAGTTATTTAATTTGTAATGGTGCCTGGTAAAAAAGTGTGTTTAGTGAAATTAGCGCAGCTGCAAAAGGGATTTTACAGAGGTTTTCACAAGTTTGTGTAAGGTAACGTGAATTTTACGTATTAATACCATGGTATAATAAGTTAAGGAAATTTTGCCGTAGTGAAATTATTATTGATAAATCTTATGTGCATTTTTGTGTGTTTTCTTGTCTGCAATCTCTTCATATTTTCACATTATTTTTTATGTTTGTGATGTAACATTTATTTACATAGCATTTTAAATATTTCCTGGTAATTTAACATTGCATACTTCATTTAATTTTTCATTTATTAAGATTTTCTTTTCAGATCTTGAGTAATTCTTTACAGTTTAAATTTTTCTTGATTAATTTAAATTCCTGATAAATTAATGTTTTTGTGAATTAGTTTTGCTTCATAATTTAATTCAAGAATTAATTGAGTTTTGTGTTATTTTCCAGTAATAATAAATTTTTCAGACTGTGAATTGTAATTATAAGATTTGAATTTAAAAATAAATTTTTGTATTTAATATTTTTAGAAATACAGTGTTTCATTTATTGACCACCAGTGAATAGAATTAATTGTGTGTGCATAAGGTAAAGTGATAAACATGTTTTGTTCTTCTAGCTTCGCTAAAGTGAGTTAAGACCAGAGAAATAGTTAAAACTTTGTGATGGAATGATGCCCTTTTATTCTAGAATATTTCTTGTTTAATTGTCGATACCTCACACATATTTTGGTAAAATTAGTTTGATTTTTCAGGTGATTAATAAGTACTCAGTCGTAATTCCTATTGTTATGGGAGTTCAGGTATCTGGCTGGAATGAGGTAAATTTTTGAATTATCAGATTAGTTGTTTAATAACCAGGTACTTGGTACGCATCAGATGACATATATATATATATATATATATATATATATATATATATATATATATATATATATATATATATATATATATATATATATATATATATATATATATATATATATATATATATATATATATATATATATATATATATATATATATATATATATATATATATATATATATATATATATATATATATATATATATATATATATATATATATATATATATATATACATATATATTTACATTCTGGGAACTGTTGGAGGAATGTGAAAGGATTTTTTTTATCAGAGACTGCCTTCAAGGGCCAACAGAGAGCACCCACAATGTAATAAAATGGATGGAAGGTAGGTGTGACTTAACTTAATCATCAGTAACTCGCCTGCATGGAAGGGTCAGGTCGCCATGGGAAATGATCACTAATTACATTAATGAATTTATTTAGAAATGAAGCAATCACTAAATGAAACTGAAAATAACCGACTGAGCAGCTTGCAAGCACATGCAATGTGCAATGATAGAGAATGAATCGCAACTGTCTGAAGAGGACACGGCTAATACTGGTTAAAAGAGTTGCAAAGATCAGGCGCTTGTGCACAAAGGGGGAGGGGGGACTGGTTAGTGCCCCAGGACTGTGTATTAGGACGGTCTTGCTATCTCAAATGGCAGTACTTCTAAGCGGAATTGATTCACAAGGCTGGGATCGACCAGAATAGCAGGATTTCTGGAAGAGAATTCCTGGTTAGCATTCAAACAAAGAGTTTCTCTCGCAAGAACCTTAAATCTACACCATGGAGGAATTGATCAATCAGAATTAATTAGCCCTTGGTTAACACTATGGTGGAAATAATCTAATTCTGGTCACAAAATGGATTTAATTTGAGCTTAAGACAAGTCATGGGGGCGGATCATGGGCTGCTTTGTTGGTAGGTTTGCTTTAACAAAGGGAGCTTTGTTTAGGAGAATGGAAGTTGGAAATTCGGAAAATAGAGAAAAATTCACGGGAAGAAACAGAAACTGGCAGGGAGGTTGCATTCATAGATGTACTTCAACCTGTTCATTTCAGAGCTCTTGCAGCAGATCTGGATACTCTGGCGATTGCAGTCCTGCCAGTATGAAGAGAAACAGATGAGGCACTTTTAGTGTGCTTCCTCTGGCTGCAGCGAAGCGTCTGACGGCATAGTCTTGCCCAGAGAAAGGCTCGGCGTCTTGGGGTATTTTTGAGGCAAGCAACAGAGACATAGGTCTGATCTGAAAGCAATTCCTAAAACCAGTAATAGGTTCACACAATAAGAGACCTTATAGCTAAGTTCCTACGGTTCAAAACAGTAGCCCCCTTTATCCCACATTTGCCCTTGTTAAATTAACAATTCCCTAACGGCTACCTGACACCCCCACAAATCATACGATTATGGGGGCTAAGGTGGGGTACTTGTTCCCCCAAAAATCAGGCAATGGGGGTGTTTTTTTTAGGCCTACCTAAGTTCAAAGGTGCCATGGCGTCTTTTTCCGCCACTACTCCTACTCAGAGCTGACGTCAGACCGAGAGACAATTTTTTGTTAATTTTTATTCCCTACCTAACAGGCTAAAGGGACACAAAATAATATGCAAGAATATATATATGTATGTATATATATATATATATATATATATATATATATATATATATATATATATATATATATATATATATATATATATATATATATATATATATATATATATATGTGTGTGTGTGTGTGTGTGTGTGTGTTTTGCGCACACGCGTGCGTTACAGTAGCACTGTGAAACTAGGGATTTCACGAAACCCTGAAATTTTCAAGGAATTCGTGAAATCACCAATTCACTTAGGGACATTTGGGCCCCGAGGGGCTAATACTAGACAAGGCAAAACAGTGATTCATCTGCACTGTTTCGCCATGTTTAGTTCTAGCCCCTCGGGGATCAAATGTCCCTAATTGAATTGGTGGTTTCTGAATTCCTTGAAAATTTCAGGGATTTCGTGAAACCCTCGTCCTGCAGCATTACTGTAATGCACATACATACTAACACACAAACACACACACACACACACACACACACACACACACACACACACACACACACACACACACACATATATATATATATATATATATATATATATATATATATATATATATATATATATATATATATATATATATATATATATATATATATATATATATATATATATATATATATATATATATATATATATATATATATATATATATATATATATATATATATATATATATATATATATAAATATATGACTTTTTTATCACATCACCGTGATTCATTAAAATGCGTCCACTGTAGTCCTGAGTTCTTGTCTTCGCTGGTTCGAGCCCACGAGATGACGAATTTATTATCAACTAAAAAATTCCCCTTCGGTAACATATATGAAAATATATTATTTCCGAGGTAGAGCGAATTGGATATTAAAGGACGTTTGTAGCTTACTGACTGAATATGAATCACGGTGATGTGATAAAAAAAGTCATATATATATATATATATATATATATATATATATATATATATATATATATATATATATATATATATATATATATATATATATATATATATATATATATATATATATATATATATGTAAGTAAGTATAGCTTAGTTTTACCAGACCACTGAGCTGATTAACAGCTCTCCTAGGGCTGGCCCGAAGGATTACACTTATTTTACGTGGCTAAGAACCAATTGGTTACTTAGCAACGGGACCTACAGCTTATTGTGGAATCCGAACCACATTATAGCGAGAAATGAATTTCTATCACCAGAAATAAATTCCTCTAACTCTTCATCAGCCGGCGGCGGAATCGAACTCCGGCCCATCGAATGACGGTCTGAAGCTCAACCAACTTGGCCAACAAAGGGCTTATATATATATATATATATATATATATATATATATATATATATATATATATATATATATATATATATATATATATATATATATATATATATATATATGATTATGTGAACATTGTTCGAAAACAATTAATCGAAAGCAATTATTCGAAAACAGTTATTCGAAAAACAATTATTCGAATGGAAAATTTTTCAAAAGAAAGTTAGTCGAAAGGACAATTATACGAAATGGTAATTATTCGAAATGTAATAAGATTCTTTATTTAAACAAATGTGTAAAAATACCAAAAAGGATGAAATCTTTTAAGTATGAATGTTATTACTAAAACTATTAAAATAGATTCATGATAAAACAGATTTACTTATAAATGCAAGTTATGCGCTACAGCGCGCAAATACTCTAATACTGAGTACTCTTCAAAAGTTGCCACTAACTTTTTTTTCCTTTCATTCAAGCCACGATCTTTCTTGGAACTCTTCATATTTGTGCTTCCTGCTCTTACTTTTGCAATGTGAATTTCTTGTAAACCCTGCTCTCTTTTTAAAGCATCTAGGAACTTCCATATTGTTGGATGATGAGATGACATTTGCTGTAAAAAAGCTCTGTGACATCCTTCAGGTGCGTTGTTAGTCCTAGGCAAATCAGTATTGACTCTCTCAAAACAAGACCACATACTTATTTCAAACATAGGACTACGTCGATGACGTCTTGAAGGACGACCAATCCATGAATCTTCAAAATAATCTAAAATAGGATTTACATCTTGAGGATATATATCTGAATCTAGTAAAGCTTCAAATGATTCAGTAACTTTGTCAACGGGGACAAAGACTAGGGCTAACAGCATTCGAATTTTTAAAGCAAATTCGGAATCTGTATCGTATCTCACTTTCAGACCACAATCACATATCTTTCGATACAGGCACTGGCCTAAGTGGAAAAGGCATCCATAATGAGAAGCTGTGCTGAATTCTTCTTTAACGGCAGTTATAGCTGCAAGTTCAAAGTCTGAAGTTATGGTTGAAACTTGTAAATTTGGAACCATAGACTTACTTTGAGCAAATAATCTTCTATAAGTTTCAGCCCTTTTATCTGGAAGTAAGGCGTAGACCACAGGAATGGTGTAATTATTCTTCACAGCATAATAATTGAAATAACAGTTTTAAATGTTCCGTCCACTTGTAAATTTGCACTCTTCTCAAGTAGACTCAAATTATTCTGAGTTGCAAATATAAGCATTCTATCATCGTAATGGCCGGAATCATATAGCAAAAACTGCTCCCCTTTATGAGTTTTAGTTTGGTCAGTTGTTAAAACAATTTCCCGTCTATGAATTGGATTAGCTAAGCCTGCTCTTTCTTTTTGTCTTACGTTGTGAATAGTTCTTTTTATAGAGCTTATTTGTGGTAAAGCTTGTGCGGCACTTTCACTTAATTGCGATGCAGCTGCAGAAATGACATACTGAGGAGAATCACGGCTTTCTTTCGCATCACTTTTCACTTTGTCATAAAACTGCGCACTTCTGTATTGACAGCATCACCGGAATGGCTATGTTCACGAGGAACTTTAATCACTTCACCATCATTGGTAATTGTTCGGCTTTTGCAATACGATGCGAACTTACTGCACTTCCAATATATCTTGTTACCAACTTGCTTGTCTTTCACGAATAGGAAACCATCGATTTTAAGCATAGGCTTGCCTTTTTCACTTGAAATGTATTCGGCCATCACTGAAGGGCTGCAGTATTCCGAAGAAATGAAGTCCTTGGTGCTTGATGTCCTTCACGACGTTTATTACCACTAAGAAAATCGGATAACGTTCAAACAAACATTTGAACTAAGAAAATCGGATAACGTTCAAACAAACATTCAAACAGTTATTTGCCTATTTGAACAATTGCTTATTAGAGTAAGGTTCAAACAACATTTCGAATACTTATCATTTCGTATAATTGTTCTTTCGAATAACTTTCTTTCGAATAACTGTTTTCCATTCGAATAGCTGTTTTTCGAATAAATGTTTTCGAATAATTTTATATGATATATATATATATATATATATATATATATATATATATATATATATATATATATATATATATATATATGTGTGTGTGTGTGTGTGTGTGTGTGTGTGTGTGTGTGTGTGTGTGTGTGTGTGTGTGTGTGTGCATAGGAGGAAGGGATGATATTAACAATATTAGCAATGAAGGTACCGGGCGTCAAATCGAAACCTTGATTATACACTTTTGGGAAGCTTAAAATTATGAATTTCATAGGGTAATTCTTTTATTTCAGTAGATTGTGAACAGTAACATCTATATATATATATATATATATATATATATATATATATATATATATATATATATATATATATATATATATATATATATATATATATATATATATATATTATGTATATATATATTTCAAATATGTATATTTTACCAGAAATGAAGTAGCGACGGTGCTTACCTATTACTGCAAGCCCGTCTTCCCCCTAATGGCAGCCCTGCTGATGACCGAGCAGGAAGGACTGCTGGCTCAACCCCGGCGCTCACTTACCCTGCATTTCTCTCTCTCTCTCTCTCTCTCTCTCTCTCTCTCTCTCTCTCTCTCTCTCTCTCTCTCTCTCATAGGATTACAAAAAATAAATAATATAGAAATAAAAGAAAAACAAATATAAAACAAAAAATAATGAAAAACTAAAATAAATAAATAAGTAAATAAAAATATAAAAAAATAAATAATATATAAATAAATTAAGAAATAAATATAAATCCAAATAAATAAATAAAAAAATAAGAGTATATAAAAGATAAATAAGATAAATAAAAAGAAATAAATAAAAAATAAATAAAATTCATAAAAATGAATAAATATATGCTAATAAAGATATAAAAATTAAAATATAAAATATATAAAAATAGAAATAGATAAATAAAAATAATAATAAAAAAAAAATAAATTAATTAAAATAAATAAATAAATATAAATGAAATAAATAAAAATAACACATAAAATAAATGAAAATAAATAAATAAATAAATAATAAAAAAATAAAAAAATAAATAAAATAAAAAAGTAAATAAAAATAGATAAAAATTAATAAAGAAATAAATAAATAAAATAAAAGAAATAAAAATAAATACGAAATAAATAAAAATCAAAATTAAATAAAAAAACATAAAAAAATAAATAAAAGAAATAAAAAAATAAAAAAAATAATAAACAATAAGTAAAAAATCAATAAAAATAATAAAGAAGAATGAAATAAAGAAAAATAAATAATAAATAAAAATTAAATAAATAAATAAATAAAAAAAAGACATAAAGGAAAAACAAAACAAAATTCAGAAAAAATAATAAATAAATGAACAAAAAATTAATTAATAAATTAAATAAATAAAAACATTTTAAAAATTAGGAAAAAATAATATATATTTTTAATGAAAAATAAATAAATAAATAATTAAAGCAAGTAAAAATAGATAAATACATATGAAATAAATAAGTAAATATATATAAATAAATAACAGCAGACATAAATGAATAATTAATAAAAATAAATGAAAATAAAATAATAAAAAATAAATAAAAATAACTAAGATTAATAAAGACAAATAAATAAAAATAAATAAATGAAAATAAATAATAAAAATATAAATAAAAAATAAATGTAAATAAATAAATAAATAAATAGAAATAAATAAAAAAATTTAATAAATAAAAAAACAATGAAAATAAAAATAAAATTTAATAAATAAATGAATATAAATATAAATAAAAAATAACTAAAAATAAAGAAATAAATAAAAACGAGAAAAAAATAAATAATATAGATAAATAAAAATAATTAAATAAAAATAAATAAATAAAAATAAATAAAAATTAATAAAAACAAATAAAAATAAATCACAAAAAATTAATAAATAAAAATATAAATAATGAATAAATAATAAATAAGTAAAAAAACAAATATTGCATGAAAATATAAATAGGTAATTGAATAAATAAATAAAATAAATTAAAATGAATAAGAAAGACTAAATAAATAGAAAAATAAAAAACAAATGAATATAAATAAATAAAAAAATAAAATAAAGACATACAAATTAAAATGAAAAAACACATGAATAAAAATAATATTAAAATAAATAAAAATAAATTAAATAAAATAAATAAATAAAAATAAATAATAATGAATAAATATAAAAAATAAATAAATACAAATAGATAATAATAAATAAAAATAACAGAAAATAAATAAATAAAAATCAATAATAACAAACAAATAACAATATAATAAAATAAAAATATAAAATAAATATACAAATAAAAATATAAAACTACATAAAAATCAATAAATAAAAGTAAAAGTGACTGAAAAAACAAAAAAAATAACAAGTAAAAGGTAGTGTTAAAGAGAAATAAATAAATAAAAATAAAAAACACAAATAGATAAACATAAAAAATACAACTTAATTAATAAGAATGAACAAAATTAAATAAATAAAAATAAATTAATATAAATTAAACAAATATAAAATAAAAAACTAAAAGTAAATAAAGATAAAAAAAATAAATAAATGAAGATAAATAAAAAATAGATAATAAATAAATAATAAATAAATAAATAAGACTTAATAAAAAATAAATAATACATAAATAAATATAGATAATAAAAAACAAATATATATAAATAAATAAAAAATAATTAAAAATGACAAATAAAAAAAAATATACATGTAAAATTTAAAAAATGAAAATAACCAAATAAATAAATAAAAATAAATAAAAATGAATATAATTAAACAAATAAAAATAGATAATAAATGTATATAAATAAATAAAAATAAACAAATAAAAGTTATTAAAAATAAAAAAATAATAATAAACAGTATATACCATTGAATAAAATAAATAAAAAATAAAGAAAAATAAAAGAAAAGAAGACATATATCTGAAAATAAATAAATAAAACAGTAATATAAATTAAATAACAATAAATAAATATATGGAAATAAATAAATAAAAATAAAAAGATAAAAATAAATAAAAGTAAAAAAAATGAAAATAAATGAAAAAAAAATAAAGCTAAACAAATAAAATATTTAAAAAGCTAAATGATAAATCAATAAAAATGCCCAAAAAGAAAATAAAAATTAAAAATTAAAATAATTGATTAAAAAAAGTGAAATAAATAAAAATAAATAAATAAATACTAATAAATAAATGAACATAAATAAATAAATATATAAATTTAAATAAAATATAAAAATAAATAAATATAAAGAGCATAAATGAAATTAAATAAAATTATTTAAATACAAATTAAAAAAATAAAAATTTATAAAAATAAACAAAAATAAGGAAAAGTTAAAAAATAAAAAACTAAAATAAATAAAACTAAATAAAAAATAAATAATAATGATAAAAAAAACAAATATAAAACAATAAAATGAGTAAAAAAAAAAATAGAAATATATAAATAAATAAATAGATAAATAAAAAATATAAATAAATAAAAAAGATAAAAGTGAAGAAAAATATAAATAAGATAAAGAAAAACAAATAAAAAAAATTAAATAAATAAAATTCATAAAAATAAATAGAAATATACCAATAAAAATATAAAAATTAGAATATAAAAATTATAAAAATAAAAATAATGAAATAAATATAAATGAAATAAACAAAAATAAAAAAATAAAATGGAAATAGAAAATTAATTGAAATTAAATAAATGAAAATAACAAGTAAAAGTAAATAAAAAAATATATAAATGAAAATAAATAAAATAAATAAAAAATCAAGTAAAAATAAATAGAATAAAAGCAAAATAAAAAATTTTATAAATAAATAAATAAAAATAAAAACAAAATAAATAAAAAGATAAATTAAATTAAAAAATAAAAACTATATAAAATAAATAAAAATAAATAAAAATAAAAAATATATGAAAAATAAATAAAAATCAAATAATTAAAAAAGGACAAACAATAAATAAAAAAATAAATAAAATAAAAAATTAAATAAAAAATACAATAAAATAAGTAAAATTATTAATAAATAAAAATTAAATAAATAAATAAAAAATAAATAATTAAATAAATTAAAAACAATGAAAACATAGAAAAAATAATAAATAAATTAATAAAAAATTACTAAATAAAAAATACATATAAAGAAATTAAAAATTAGGAAAAAATAATAAGTATTATTAATAAAAATAAATGAAAAATAATTAAATCAAATAATAAATAGATAAATACATATAAAATAAATAAGCAAATATATATAAAATAATCAGATAAAAAATAAGGAAATAAATAGAAAATAAATCAATAAAATAAATGAGAATAAATAACAATAAAATAATAAAAAAGAAATAAATAAAAAAACAAACAAAAATATATATAAAGAAAATTATAGAAAAATAAATAAAAATAAATAATATTAACGAAAACAAATAAATAAAAATATATAAATAAAAAAAAACAAATAAAAATAGAAATAAATATAAATAAATAAATAAATATAAATAAATAAAAATAATGAAAAACTTAATAAATAAATATGAGTAAAAAAAATAATAAATATGAAAAATAAAAATGAATAAATAAATAAATATGAATATAGATAAACAAAAATAAATAAAAATAAATAAATAAATAAAGCTGAGAACAAATAAAAAAATAATATACTTAAATAAAAATAATTAAATAAAAGTAAATAAATATAAAATGAGGTAATGGTGCATGATCGCAGAAGATGGAGAAGACTAATAACAAACAACGACCCCATATAAAGATGGGAAAAGCTGAAGATAAAGAAGAAGAAATAAATATAAAATGAATAAAAATAAATAAAAATATATTACATAAAACTAATAAATAAAAATATAAAGAAATAAGAAAATAACAATAAATAAGTCAACAAAAATAAAATAAATAAAAATATATGAAAATAAAAAAATAAATAAATAAATTATTAATTACAATAAAATAAATAAAACTAAATTAATATAAAAATGAAAACAAATAAATATAAATAAATAAAAATGAATAAAATAAATACATATATGAATTAAAATAAATAGATAAATAAATAAAAATAAATAAAAATAAATGAAATAAAATAAATAAATAAAAATAAATAAATAATAATGAATAAATATGAATAAAAGTAAATAAATGCAAATAAATAATAATAAATAAAAATAATAGAAAATCAATCATTATAAATTAATAATAAAAAATAAAAGATATATTAACTTAAAAATATAAAATAAATATTAAAAATAAAAATAAAAAAACAAATAAAAATTAATAAATAAAAATTAAAATAACTGAAAAAAGGAAAATAAATAAAAAGCAATAAATAGTGTTAAAATAAATAAATAAATAAAAATAAAAAAGACGAATAGATAAAAATAAAAAATACAAATAAATCAATAAGAAAGAACAAAATTATTAGATAAAAATAAATGAAATAAAATTAAAAATAAAATTAAATGGAAAAAAATTAAAAAGTAAATAATTATAAAAATAAATAAGTAAAAATAAATAAAAACAGATAATGAATAGATAAATAAATAAAGAAATAAATAAAAATGAATAAAAAGATAAATAATAAGACATAGAATAATATAAATAATTAAAAATAAATAAATATAATTAAATATATGGAAAATTATTCAAAATAATAAGTAAAATAAAAAAAAAATAAAAAAAGATAAAAAATAATCAAATAAATAGATAAAAATAGATAAATAATAATAGATAAATAAAAATGAATATAAATAAATAATAAAAATAAATAAAAAATAAATATAAATAAATAAAAATAAATAAATAGTAATAAATCTGTATAAAAAATTTATTTAAATAAATAAATAAATAAATAAAGAAAAATAAAAGAAATGAAGATATATAATTAAAAAAAATAAACAAAAACTAATATAAATCAAATAAAAATAAATACAATACATGAAAATAAATACATTAAAATAAATAAAAAATCAATAAAAGTAAAAAATAAAAATAAATGGAAATAAAAAATAAAAATAAGTAAAACTAAATATATAAATAAAATTTGAAAACTAAATAAAAGTTGATAAAAATGCCTAAAAGTAAATAAAAAATAAATGAAAATAAAAATAATGATTAAAAAAGTTAGATAAATAAAAAAAATAAATACAAATAAATAAATAAAAATAGTAAATAAATATATAAATTGAAATAAGTAAATAAAAATAAATAAAATTAACTCATATAAAAAATAAGTAAGTGAAAATAAAAAAGGATAAACAAAAAAAAAAAAATAAATAACTAAATAAAATAAATAAATAAAGTAAGTAATAATAAAAAGAAATGAAGAAATGAAAATATAAAATTGAAAGTATAAAAAATAAAAAAATATATAAAAATAAATAAGTAAATATAAAATAAATAAATAAAAATAAAAAACTAAATAAAATCAAATAAATGAAAATGAATAAAATAAATAAAATCAAATAAATGAAAATAAATAACAAATAAAAATAAATGAATAAATAAGTGTAAATAAATAAATAAATAAATATAAATTAACAAATGAATAAATAAATAAACAAATAAATAAATAAATATAAATAAAGAATTAAATTAAATTAAATTAGTTAATTAATAAATATGAAATAAAAAATGAATAGATAGAAATAAAAAAATAAAAATAAATAAATGAAAATAAAAATAAATATAAACAAACGAAATAAAAATAAAAAATAAATAAAAATAAGTATATTTAAAAAAGAAGAAAAAAAATATTAAATAAATAAAAATAAATAAAACAAATGAAAAGAAATAAAAATAAAAAATAAATAGAAACACATAAAAATAAAAATAATTAAATAAAAATAAATAAAAGTATAAATAGAATTAATAAGAATAAATAAAAATAAATTAGTGTAAATAAATAAATGAATAAAAATAAATAAAAGTAAGAGAAATAATAAATAAAGACGAAATAAATAAAAATATAAATAGAAAAAAATTAAAAATAAAACAAAAAATAGATGAACATTAAATTAAAAAATAAAAATAAGTAAAACATAAATAAAAGTAAATAAACAAATAAATAATATATAAATACATATGTAAATGAAAAACAATTTAAAAATGACGATAAAATAATAAATAATTTAATAAAAATTAAATAAATAAATAAAGAAATTAAAAAATGAAAACTGAAAACTAATAAAAATGAGAAAAAATAATAGATAAATTATAAAAAATTTATTTATTAATTAAGATATATATTATTTAAGATATAATAATAGTAATAGTTAATAATAATAATAATAATAATAATAATAATAATAATAATAATAATAATAATAATAATAATAATAATAATAATAATAATAATAATAATAATAATAATTTGAAAATTATTGAAAATAGGAAAATAAATGAAATATGTATAAAGTAAAAAAAATTATTTAATTTGATTACGAAATTTCTCGTAGTTCTGCCCTCTTTTTGATGACTGATTTTAGTTTACCGTTTACGGCTATATTCTTATAGCAAAGTTCAACGAAAAAAATCTCCGTTAAACAACAATCAACATAAAATTAAAAACTAAATGGTCATATACGTTTTGTATATAAAAATGGTGTTAAAAACATTCAAGATTTCAGTAAAAAATCAGTTTAAGAAATCATTACGAAAAAGAGGATAAATGAAACACGTAAAAAGTTTGAAACATATTTCAATTTGAATACAGTATTTTTGGGGGAGTTTTGCCCTCTTTTTGATGACTGATTTTAGTTTTAGGTTTACTGATATATTATTATAACAGAATTATGTAAAAGAAACTACGTTAAAAAACAATCAATATTGAGGTAAAAAATCAACTTCAAAAATCACCTAAAAAAAACATTTAAGATTTTACACAAATATCAATTTAAAAATCATTAACAATAGGAAAATAACTGAAATATGTAAAAAGTAAAAAAAAAAAAATTATGACTAATTTTAGTTTACCGTTTACGGATATATTCTTATAACAAAGTTTTATGAAAAAATCTCCGTTAGAAAATAATGAAGATAAGATTAAAGGCTAAATGGTCATATACTTTAAAAACATTCAAGATTTCAGTCAGAAATCAATTTAAAAAATCGTTAAGAAAAGGAAAATAAATGAAATATGTAAAAAGTTTCCAAAATATTTCAATTTGAATACAATATTTTTTGGGAGTTTTGCCCTCTTTTTGATCACTGATTTTAGTTTAACGTTTACTTACATATTATTATAACAGAATTATATATAAAAAAAAAACTCTGTTAAAAACAAATCAATATTTAAGTAAAAATCAACTTCAAAAATCACCACATAAAATTAAAGATTTGAGACAAAAATCTATTTAAAAATCATTAAAAAAATAAAAATAAATGAAATTTGTAAAAAAAAAAAAAAAAAAAAAACAATTTGAGTACGGTATTTTTCGTAGTTTTGCCCTGCTTTTCATGACTGACTTTAGTTTACCGTTTACGGATATATACTTATAAAAATTTTTTATGGAAATATCTCCGTTAAAAAAGAATCTAGATAAAATTAAAGGCTAAATGGTCACATACATTTTCTATATAAAAATACTTTTAAAAAATATTCAAAAATTTAGTAAAAAATCAATTAAGAAAAGGAAAAAAAATGAAATATGTAAAAAGCTTCGAAATTATTTCAATTTGAATACAATATTTTTTGGGAGTTTTGCTGTCTTTTCGATGACTGATTTTAGTCTAACGTTTACAGATATATTATTATAACGGGAATATATAAGAAAATCCTTTTAAAAAACAATCAATATTTAAGTAAAAAATCAACTTCAAAAATCACCTAAAAAAAGGAAACAGAATGTAACATAAAAAGTTTTAAAAATCTTTCAATTTTGAATCCAATATTTTTGGGAATTTTGCCCTCTTTATGATCAATGAATTTAGTTAAAGTTTTTCAGGTATATTCTTATAACCGAGTTTTGTTTTTAAAATGCGTTAAAAAAAGAATCAATATTGAAATGAAAAGTCAATTTGAAAAATCACCTAGTAACAGGAAATTTAATATAACATATAAAAATCTAAAGAGAAACATTTAAATTTGAATACAATATATTGAGGAATTTTACCCTCTTTTTGATGACTGATTTTAGTTTTCTGATATGTTCTTATAAACTAATTTTTTTAATTAATTATTATTTACTATTGATGTTTTATCTGAGTATTGTAATTTTTATTTTTAATTCAAATGACAAATACCATTTAATTACAATAAAGAAATTTATGATAAAAGTAAATAAAAAAAACTATAACAATAATTAAACAGAAAAAGGAAATAAAATCAAAACAAAACATATAAAATTAAATAAGATGAAAATTAAAACAAATATAAAGCAAAAAAAATTAAAAATAATACGAAAGATTATATAAATGAAGATATACCATTAAAATATATATAGCTAACATAAAAACTAAATGCGAATAAATGTTAGAAAAAAAGAAGCTCAAAAACAGACAGAAATGCATAGAAGCTTGCTGAAACTAAAAATAGATAAAAAAATATAGAAAATAACAAATTATACGGAATAAATACAATAAATAATCTAAGACGAACGAATATGATATAAACAAAATTTTAATAATTATTCAGAAAACGCTAAAAAAAAGTGAGAAAAAGGGAATAAAAGTAAAGTTCAAATAGATATAAGAAAAAGAATTAAAATTGATTAAGAAATGACTAAGTACAATAGATCATTCGTAAACTTTAATTTTTACTTAAGTTTTCAAATGTTATTAGACTATTTTTAAATAAGTATTTTTATCGTAATAAATCATGTATATTTTTGAAATTAATTCTACTAAATATCATTTATACAAAATTTTATGAAGACTAATTGAAATAAATGCAAAAAAATGTGAATAAATGTTAGAAAAAAATTTGTATTTATTTTAATTTATTTTTATTTTTATATTTTATTATATTTTATATATTTAATAGTATATTTTTAATTACTTTTATGTATTATATATTTATCTATCTTCATTTTTATTTTTATTTATTATTTTTATCTATCTTATTTATTTTTTTATTTACTTTTTTAATTTTTCTTTATTTTTATTTATTTAATTAGATTTATATTTATCTATTTTTTTATTAATTCATTTTTGTTTTTATTTATTCATTTATTTTCATTTATTTTTTAGTTTGTTTTTATTTTTATTTACTTTTGTTTTATATTTGTTTATATATTTTTATTGTTTATTTCATTATTATATATTTTTATTTAGTTTTTTTTATTTTTAGTGGTTTTATTTATTTCATTTAATTTTATTTATACTATTTATATTTATTTATTTTTATTTATTTATGTATTTTTACTTATTTATTTTTATATTTACTTTTTTATTTTATGATTATTTATTATTATTTATTTCTATTTATTTATTTTTACATTATTTTTATATTTTTTAATTTTTTTGTGTTTTTAGTTTTATTATTTTACTTATTTTATTTAATTTTATTTACTTATTTATTGTTATTTATTTCTGTATTCATATTTATTTATTTTTTATTCATTTTTAATTATTTATTATTTATTGATTTTTTTAGTTATTTATATTTATTTACATTTATTTTTACTTATATTTATTTTATTTCATTTTATTTGTTTTACTTATTTATTTATTTGGTTATTAATATTAGTACAAATAAATTAAGAAGAATAAATAAAGAAATAAAAATAAATAAAATAAAAAAAATAAATAAAAGAATTAAAAAATAGACACAAAAAATGATAATAAATAAAAATATATAAAAAATGAATAAATAAATAAATAAATAAATAAATAGATAAATAAATAAATAAATAAAATAAATATAAATAAATAATAATGAATAAATAATAACACATGAATAAATAAAAATAATTATAATAAATAAATATAGGTAAATAAATAAAACAATAAAATTAATAAATAAAATTAATTGAAATAAATGAAAATAGATTAATAAAATAAAAGTAAATAAAAGAAATATATAAAAATTAATGTAAATAAATAAATAGAAATAAATAAAGTAAAGTAAGTATACCTTAGTTTTACCAGACCACTGAGCTGATTAACAGCTCTCCTAGAGCTGGCCCGAAGGATTAGACTTATTTTACGTGGCTAAGAACCATTTGGTTACTTAGCAACGGGACCTACAGCTTATTGTGGAATCCGATCCACATTATAGCGAGAAATGAATTTCTATCACCAGAAAATACCAATAAATAATAGATATTTAAAAATAAATAAACATTAAATAAATAATAAGTAAAAAAAAATTAATAAAAAAATAATTATGATATAAAATAAAGTGCATAAATAAAGATAAATAAATAAAAAATAATATAAAATAAATTAAAATAAATCAAATAAATAAAATCTATAAAAAATAAACATAAATAAAATTAATAAAAATAAATATATAAAAATAAATAAATAAAAATAGATAAATAAAAATATATAATAAAAATAAAGAATAAAAAATAATATATATAAATAATAATACATAAATAAATAAAAAATAAATAGATAGTGTATAAACAGCATAAATAAGATTAAATAAAAATATCTAAATTAAAATGAAGAAAATAAAAATCAATAAAATAAATAAAAATGAAGAAAAGTGAAAAATAAAAGTAAGTAAATAAAATTAAATAAAAATAAAGAAAAGTAAAAAATAAAAATAAGTAAATAAAATTAAATAAAAAATAAATAATAATGAAAAAAAGAAACAAATATAAAACAAAAAATCAATAAAAATAAAAGTAAAAAAATAAATGAAAAAAGTACGTAAATAAATAAACAAGTAAATATAATGCAAATAAGTAAATAAAAATAAACAAAAATAAAAGAGTAAATAAAAATTTAAACATGATAAATAAAAATAAATTAGTAAAACAAATAAAAATATGAAAATCATAAAAATAAATAAAAATATACTTATAAAGATATCAAAATTAAAATATAAAAAATATAAAAATAAAAACAATACATAAATATAAAAAAATCAATAAAAAATAAAATTAAAATAAATAAATGAGTATAAATGAAGTAAATAAAAATAAGTAGTAAAAATAAATAAATAAATAAATAAAGATAAATAAATGAAAATAAATAAGAAAAAATAATATAAAAATTAACAAAATAAAAAATTAAATAATAACAAATAAATAAATAAATCAAATAAAAATAAAAGAAATAAAAACAAAAACTATAAATAAAAAGATACATTAAATAAAAAAAAACAAACAAAGAAAATAAAAATTAAATAAAAATATATAAAAAGGTGAATAAAAAAATAAAAAAATAAGTAAAAAACAAATAAAAGTAAATAATAAAAAATAATAAACAATAAATAAAAAAGGAATAAAAATAAAAAACTAGAATGAAATAAAAAAAATAAATAGTAAATAAAAATTAGATAAATATATATATAGAAACTAAAAACATAAATAAAGGAAATACAAATGAAAAATTAGGAAAAAATAATGAATTAATAAAAAATAAATTGATAAATAAAAAATTTAAAAAAATTAAAAATTTGGAAAAAATAATAAATAATATTATTAAAAATAAATACATAAATAATTAAATAAATTAAAAATTTATAAATATATATAAAATAAATAGGTAAATACATATAAAATAATTGAATAAATAAAATAAGTAAATAAATAAATAAAAACAAATGAAAATACAAAACGTATATGACCATTTAGCCTTTAATTTTATCTTCATTGTTTTTTAATGGAGATTTTTTCATAAAACTTTGCTATAAGAATAAGTTAAAACAACGAAAAACATCATAATCAAATTGCATTATTTTTTTCAGTTTTACATATTTTAGGTAAAAATCTTTTTTAATGATTTTCAAATTATTATTATTATTATTATTATTATTATTATTATTATTATTATTATTATTATTATTATTATTATTATTATTATTATTATTATTATTATTATTACTATTATTATTATAAATTTATTATTAATTTATTTATTATTTTTTCCTCATTTTTATTAGTTTTTTTTTATTTTTTCTATTTCTTTACTTATATATTTAATTTAAAGAAATTATTTTTTTTTCCTACTTTTTAATTTATTTTTCATTTGTATATCTATTATATTTATTTGTTTATTTAATTTTTTATGCTTTATTTATTTTTTTTTCTTATTCACTACTCATTTATTTTTTTAAATTTATTTATAATTTTTTTGTTTAGCTTTTAATTTTTATTTATTTTTATTAATTTTTCTATTTATATTTTTTCTATTTCGTTTTTAATTATTATTTTTTATTTATTATTATTTATTTGTTTATTTACAATAATTTACTTTTATTTACTTATATTTATTTTATTTATACTTTCGTTTATTTTAATTATTTTTATTTATTATTTTTATTTTTTACGTTTTTTATTTACTTCTATTTTTATTTGCTTTATTTATTTAATTATTTAATATTTTTTTATTTAAATATATTCATTTTTATTTATTTTTATTTTCTATTTATTTATTTATATTTATTTTTTGTTTTTGTTTATTAATTTTTATTTATGTATTTTTATTTATTTATTCATTTTTATATATATATTTATTTTTATTTATTTATTTTTTATTGTTATCTATTTATTTTTTATTTAATAATTTATTAACTAAATAATTTTCTATTTAATTCTTTATTTATATTTATTTAATTTATTTATATATATTTATTCATTTTCATTTATTTATTCATTTATTTATTTGTTTATTTATTTATTTTTATTTATTTATATATTTTTATTTGTTATTTATTCTATTTACTTTAATTTATTTAATTCTATTTATTTTTATTTAGTTATTTTTTATATTTATATTTTTATTTATTTTTTTATTTTTATATGTTTATTTATTTTTTTATTATTGTTTATTTAATTTTTTTTCATTTATTTATTTTTTTACCTATTTTTGTTATCTTATTTATTTTCATTAATTTACTTTTTATTTGTGTTTATTTTTATTTATTTATTTGAATTTATATATATCTTTTATTTATTTTTATTTATTTTTTTGATTTTATATATTAATTTTTTATTTTTATTTATTTATTTGTATTTACTTATATATTTATTTATTTATTTAACTTTTTTAATCGTTGCTTTTTATTTTCTTTATCTTTATTTACTTTTTAGGCATTTATATTTATTTTTGAATTAGTTTTTTAAATTTTATTTATTTATTTATTTTTATTTTTTTATTTTTTTTCACTTTCGTTATTTTTATTTACTTTGATTTTTTTATATTTTCATATATTTTATATATTTTTATTTCATTTATATAATTTATTTATTTATTTTTTTATTTATATATCTTCATTTTTTTTATTTCTCTTTCGTTATTTAATTATTTATTTCTTTTATTCAATGTTATATGTTTATTTATTATTATTTATTTATTTTAATTATTTTATTTATTAATTTTTATTTATTTATATTTATTTCTTTTTTATTTACTTCATTTGTTTATTTATATTCAATTTTATTTATTTATATTACTTATCTTTATTTATTCATTTGGTTATTTTTATTTATCTAGTTTTATTTATTTTTTATTTTACTTGTTACATTTATTTTATTTATTTTTAATCATTTACATTTTTCTATGTATTGTCATTTAGTTTTTATTTTTCTGTTTACTCAATTTATGTTAATTTCTTTAATTACTTAATTTTGTAGTGCTTATTAATTTATTTGTATTTTTTATATTTATCTATTTGTGATTTTTTATTTATTTCTATTTAATACTATTTTTACTTTTTACTTATTTTCCTTTTTCAGTCATTTCTATTTTTATTTATTGACTTTTATTTAGTTTTTTATTTTTATTTTTATATGTATTTTATATTTTTATTTTTTATATTTGTTTTATATTTTTATTTTAATATATTATTATTATATTTATTATTGATTTTTTATTTATTGTCATTATTTCTATTTATTATTATTTATTTGTATTTGTTTATTTTTATTTATTTCTATTTTATTGTTTGATTTTGTTTATTTTTATTCATTTATTATATTTATTTTTATCCATTTTCCTATCTTAATTTACATACGATATATTTTATTTATCTATATTTATTTGTTTTATTTATTTTGATATATATTTGTTCTTTTTTATTTCATTTTAATTTATTCCATTTTTTATTTATTTTTTATTTTAAAATATTTCTATTTACTTTATTTTTATATACTTATTTATTATTATTTATTCATTTGTTTATATTTTTATTTAATAATTCTTAGTAATTTATTTTATTTGTTTTTATTCATTTCATATTTATCTATTTTTATTTATTTTTAATTATTTCTATTTATGTATATTATCTATTTTTATTTATTCTCATTTTTATTTTTTTCATTTTTAGTTATTTTTGTTTATTTATATTTATATTTAGTTATTCAATCATTTATATTTTTATATATATTAATTTTTAAAATTATTTTACTTATTCAATTTTCATTTATATTTATTTTTCTTTATTTATTTATTTATTTATTTATTTATCTTTTATTTATTTATATTTATTTTTATATTTATTTACTTTTTTAATTATTTATTGCTATTTATATGTTTTTATCTTAGTAATTTTTGTTTATTTTTTATAATTTTATTTATATACGTATTAATTTTTATTTATTTACTTAATTTTGTTTGTATTCATTCCTTTATTATTTTATTTTCATTTCTCTTCATTTATATTTATTTATTTCCTTTATTTATTTACTTTATTTTTATTTGTTCATTCATTCTATATATATCCACTTATTTATTTTATGTGAATTTATCTAATTTTAATTGATTTAATTATTTGTTTTTTTATATTTCATTTATAATATTTATTAATTTTTCTTAATTTAAAAATTTTTTAAACTGATTTTTTTCATTTATTCATATATTTTTTATTATTTTATATTTTTTCTTTTTATTTATTGTTTATCATTTTTTAATCATTTACGTTTTATTCATTTATTTATTTACTTTTTTATTTTATTTTTATTTATTTTTTAATTTTTAAAATTTTTCCATTGAATTTACCTTTTTATTTATTTTGTTTTTATTTTTATTTCTCTTGTTTTTATTTATTTCTATTTAATTATTTAGTTTTATTTACTTTTATTTACTTCTTATTTTATTTATTTTTTTATCTTTATTATTTTTTATTTATTTTTATTTATTTCTTTATTTTTATTTGTTATTTTTATTTATATCATTTATATTCATTTATTTATTTTAATTTTATTTTTTATTTTCATTCATCTATTTTTATTTTCTACTTTTCTTTATATTTGTTTAGTTTTATAGATTTTTATTTTTTTATTTTAATTTAGTTATTATTATTTAATTTTATTTCTGCTATTTATATTTTTTATTTTTATTCATTTATTTGAATTTATATATTTTTTACTTATTTTTTAATTTTTTAAAATTTATTTTCATATATTTTTATGTATTTATTTTTATTTATATATCTTAATTTCTTTTTTTTCTTTCTTTCTTTATTTATTTTATACAATGTTTTATTCTTATTTATTATTATTTTTTTTATTTTTAATTACTTTTATTTGTTTAATTTTTTTATATTTATTTATTATTTATTTTTTATTTGTTTATTTATATTTTTTTTTCAATTATTTTTATTTATTTTTATTCACTTACTTTTTATTTTACTTAATATTTTTAATTATTCTTTATATATTTATTTTTATTTGTTTATTTTTAATTATTTATATTATTTATGTGTTATTATTTATTTTTTTTATTATATTTATATATTTATTTATTTATTATCTATTTATTATTTCTTTTTATTTATGTAATTCTATCATTATTTACTTTTTAAATTTTTTATTTGTTTTAATATACTTAATTTATATGAATTTGTTATTTTCTCTTTAATTTAGTTCATTCTTATTAATTTATTGGTATTTTTATTTTTATCTATTTGTGTTTTTTTTATTTATTGATTTCTATTTAATAATATTTAATACTTTTTATTTATTTTCCTTTTTTCAGTCATTTTTATTTTTATTTATGATTTTTATTAATTTTTTCATATTTATTTTATATTTATATTTTGATATGTTATTATTTATTTTTATTATTGATTTTTTATTTATTTCCTGTTATTTTTTCCCATTTTTTATTTGTATTTATCTATTTTATATATATTTATTCATTATTATTGATTTATTTTCATTTATTTTGTTTTTATTTATCTCAAAATATTTATTTTTATTTATTTGTTTTTATTTTAATTTATATATGTATTTATTCTTTTTTTTTATTTATTTATTTATTTATTTTTTATTTTCATATTTATTTAGTTTTTTTTATTTTATTTTAGTATAATTTTGTTTATTTATCTAATTATCTTTTTTATATTTTCAGATATTTTTATTTATTTTATTTTCATTTACTTATTTATTATTATTCATTCATTTGTTTATATTTTTATTTATTAATTTTAGTAATTTAATTTTATATGTTTTTATTTATTTATTTTATTTAATTGTTCTTTTTTATATATATTATTTATTTTTATTTGTTCTCACTTTGGTTTATTTATTTATTTTTAGTAATTTTGGTTAATTTATATATACTTATTTATTAAGTTTTATTGTTCACGATAAATAATTTTCTTACTTATTTTTATTTATTCATTTTTTTTATTTATTTCTATTTTTATATATTTATTTTTACTTTTTATTTATATGTTTTCTTACTATTTATTTTTATTTATCCATTTTTATTTATTTGTTTTTTTTTATTAATTTTAGTTATTTCATCTATTTTTATATGATTTTAATTATATATATTATTTATTTATTTATTTATTTTTTTATTACTCTATTTTTATTTATTTTCGTTGATTTTTACTTATTATTTTTATGTATTCACTTATTTTTTATTTATTTAATAATTTTATATATATTTACTTATTTATTTTACATGTATTTATCTATTTTTAATTGATTTTATTATTTATTTTTTATTAATAATATTTACTTTTTCCTATTTTTTTAAATTTTTGTTTTTTTTATTTTTTTCATTTATTTTGTATTAATTTATTTATTATCTTTTCCTAATTTTTTATTTGTTTTTCATTTATTTATGTATTTATTTTTTATTTATTTACTTATTTATTTTTATTTATTATTTATTTTTTATTTTATTTGTTCTTTATTTTTATTTATTGTTTATTATTTTTATTTTTATTTAATTCTTATTTATTTTTTATTTTTCTATCAATTATTTTATCTATTTTCTTATTTTTTTATTTATTTTTTTATTTATCTTTTAGTTTATTTTGTTTTTATTTTCATTTCTTTTTTTTCATTTACTTATCTACTTTTATTTATTTTTATTACCTTCTTATTTTATTGATTTTTGTTTTATTTTTTATTATTTATTTTTTTCATTATTTATTTATTTATTTTTACTTGTTGTTTTTTATTTATTTCATTTATATTCATTTAGTTATTTTAATATTAATTTTTAAATTTTGTTTATTTCATTTATATTTATTTACTCATTTTTTATTTATTTATTTTTATGTAATGATTCTTATTTATGTATATTATTTATATTTTTTATTCTCATTTTGATTGATTTATTAATTTTTATTTATTCATTCTCATTCATGTATATTATTTATTTTATTTACTCTCATTTTGATTGATTTATTTATTTTTTTTATTTTGTTAATTTATATTTATATTTATTTATTTATTCATTTTTTATAATTAATAATTTTTAACTTATTTTTATTTATTCAATTTCTTATTTATTTTTATTTGTTTATTTATTCAGTTATTTATATTTACTTTTTATTTTTATTTGTTTTTATTAATCTTAGTTATTTTATCTATCTATCTATCTATATATATATATATATATATATATATATATATATATATATATATATATATATATATATATATATATATATATATATATATATATATATATATATATATATATATATATATATATATATTTATATTTTTTATTTCATTTTATAATTTTTCATTTATTTTTTTATTTTTTCATTTTTATGTATTCTTTTATTTTTTCATTTACTTAACTATTTTATACATATAATTACTTATTTATCTTATATGTATTTATCTATTTTTAATTGATTTAATCATTCATATATTAATTTTTTTAATAATATTTATTTTTTTTCCATAATTTTTAAATATTTTATTTATTTTTTTATTCATTCAATTTTGTATTTGTTTTTCATTTATTTATGTATTTATTTTTTTTTATTTATTTTTTTATTTTTTATTTATTATTTATTTTTTATTTTTATTTATTATTATTTATTCTTTATTATTTTTTAATTACTTAATTCTCTTTTATTTTTTTATTTTTTTATATTATTTATTTATTTATTTTTTATTTATCTTTTTTATTTATTTGGTTTTATCTTTATTTCTTCTCTTTATTTTTATGTATTTATTTATCTACTTTTGTTTATTTTCATTACCTTTTTTATTTTATTGATTTTTATTTTAATCTTTATTATTTATTTTTTTTATTTTCATTTATTTATTTTTATTTATTTATTTTTTCTTGTTATTTTTGCTTATTTCACTTGCATTCATTTATTTATTTGAATGTTATTTTTTTTATTTAATTTTTATTTATTTATTTATTTTTATTTATTTATTTTTATTTTTATATTTTTTACATTCTAATTTTGTCTTCATTACTATATTTTTTGTTTTTATTAATTTAATTTTTTTATTTCTTTATTTTTATTTATATTTTCTATTTGGCCTTATTTTTTCATTTATTTATTTCTATTTCTATTTATTTATTTATTTACTTATTTATTTATATACTTTATTTTTTATATTTATTTTTATTCATTTTTTGTTATATATTTGTTTGTTTTTTTTTATTTCATTACTATTTATTTTTTATTTATTTTTATTTTTTACATTTTATTTTATTTATTTTTCTAGATTTTTATTTTTTTTATTTTAATTGTTTTTATTATTTAATTTTATATATGCTATTTATATTTATTTTTATTCATTTATATGTTTTATTTGTCTCATTTATTTTTCATTTTTCCTTTTATTATTTATTTTTATGTATTGATTTTTAGATATTTATTTTTATTTGTTTTATTCATTTTATTTTTTTTATTTTTCCTGATTTTATTTATTTGATTTATTTTTATTTACTTTATATTATTTTTTTATTTATTTATCGTCATTTATATATTTTCTTTTATTTTATTTTTCTTAATTTACTTATTTATTTTTATTCAATTTTATTTATTTATCTATTATTTATTTTTAATTATTTATTACTTATTGATATTTATTGATTTATTTTTCATTTATTTACATTTTTTATTAAATTCTTTTATTTATTTTTATTTATTTTATCTATTTATTTTTTATTTTACTTATTTATTTTAATAACACATTTTCATTTATTTATATTGATTTTATTTATTAATATTATTATTTATTTTATTTATTTATTTATTTATTTATTTTATATTTTCATTTATTATCTTTTTTTATCATTGTTCATTTTTTAATTGTTTTATTTATTTTTTATT
>NC_089783.1:1581831-1598485 GCF_040412425.1 Macrobrachium rosenbergii | reverse complement strand
ATATATATATATATATATATATATATATATATATATATATATATATATATATATATATATATATATATATATATATATATATATATATATATATATATATATATATATATATATATATATATATATATATATATATATATATATATATATATATATATATATATATATATATATATATATATATATATATATATATATATATATATATATAATATATATATATATATATATATATATATATATATATATATATATATATATATATATATATATATATATATTTTATTTATTTATATATATACATATATATATATATATATATATATATATATATATATATATATATATATATATATATATATATATATATATATATATATATATATATATATATATATATATATATATATATATATATATATATATTTATATATATAAATACATACATATATATATATATATATATATATATATATATATATATATATATATATATATATTTCATGAATTATGTTTAATGATAATGGTTGTTGAAGTGTCATATTTAGTTATCTCAATTTCAAAGAACTATGATTAAAAGTAACTTTGATAGTGTAATTTAGGAATTGATAATACAATTTTAATAGTAACGTAATTTAGAAACAGATATCTTTCTTAGTAAGCGTAATATCTTGAATATCATCACGCAGTGTGTCAGCAGAGACTTGTTTCATTTCAATTGTCACCAGTTAAGATAAGGCGAGTGCTTAGTTTGCCAGTTAGTGACAGGTTTGGGATAACAATGCCATTCGTCCTGGGTGCAGACTCAAGGCGATGAGTGATTTCACGTTGATACATGTTCGAGTCACGTAAGCCACTTTGAGAGAAAGAATCGTGTGTGATCAGTTACACCATGTTTTGTAAGATTGCATTCAAAACGTTTTTGCTGGGATGACGTCACTTTCCTTCGAAGCGTCTCCATTGTATCTCGCACCCAAAAATGCTTTAATGACGTCACTTCCCTGCTTCTAGAACTTTGTATCTTGCACCTAAAATGCTTTAATGACATCATGTAATTGTTTCTCGTATTACTGGAATTCTAAAATTTGTTTCATTCTGATTTCTGAGACCAGTCGAATTGGTTCCCTCTCTCTCTCTCTCTCTCTCTCTCTCTCTCTCTCTCTCTCTCTCTCTCTCTCTCTCTCGTTCTTAGAAAGAGATTATATTAACGTAGTGTTTTGTGGTCACTTATTAACATTAACTTTTGAGATCTGAATTTAGTCAAGTTATTTAGTTCGTAATGGCGCCTGGTAAAAAAGTATGTATTGTGGTAATGCAGCTGCAGCAAGTGATTTACAGAGGTTTTCACAAGTTGTGTAAGGTAACGTGAATTTTACTTATTAATACCATGGTATGATAAGTTAGGAAATTTTTGAACGAGTGAAATCATTATTGATAAACCTTATGTGTATTTTTGTGTGTTTTTTCTGTTTACAATCTCTTTATATTTTCACATTTTTTATGTTTGTGATGTAAAATTTATTTACATAGCATTTTAAATATTTCTTGGTAATTTAACATTGCATAATTGAGTTAATGCTTCATTTATTTAAGATTTTCTTTTTAAATGTTGAGTAATTCTTGATAGTTTAAATTTTGCTTGATTAATTTAAATTCCCGATAAAGTTTTTGTGAATTAGTTTTGTTTAATAATTTAATTCAAGAATTAATTGAGTGTTGTGTTATTTTCAAGTAATGGTAAATTTTTCAGATTGTGAATTCTGATTAATTGTGAATTCTAGTTATAAACTTTGAATTTGAAAATAAATTTTTTTATTTAACATTTTTAGAAAAAGTGTTTTTATTTATTGATCATCAGTGAATAAGATTGATTGTGTGTGCATAAGGCAAAGTGATAAACATGTTTTGTTCTTTTAGTTTTGCTAAAGTGAATTAAGACCACGGAAACAGTTAGAGTTTTTTGATGGAGTGATGCCCTTCTACTCTTGAATATTTCTAGTTTAATTTTTGATACCTCACACACATTCTGATAGACTTAGTTTGATTTTGAGATTAGTTGTGTAATAACAAAGGTACTTGTTACGCATCGTGACAATATATATATATATATATATATATATATATATATATATATATATATATATATATATATATATATATATATATATATATATATATATATATATATATATATATATATATATATATATATATATATATATATATATATATATATATATATATATATATATATATATCTCAGGTTGAAAGAGGTAAAACACATGTCTCTTACAAGAACAAGTTTATTCAGCCAACGTTTCACATCACATGATGCATCCTCAGGCTGAAATTACAGACAATAAATACTTAAAATGTCACTTCCATAACGGGAAAAAACTTCTTTAAAAATTTTTAAAAATTTACAACTACAAAAAAATTAAAACAAGAACTTGAAAGGAACACCTACCAAGGCAAGAGCTAAAAAGTGACTAAAAAGACAGGGAGGAAATAAACAAACGAAAAGAAACCTATAACGAACGTGGAGGTAAACAAACGGGCAGTTATGCTATAAACAGTTGTCTGGACGACGATTGGGTGTTTAGTGTTGGTACATTAGTTTTTAGCTTCAAAGCGGCTCAGCACCATCAACTCGTCGTCCAGGGCAGATTCAATAATTTTAAAATCCCATTAATATCCAATGTTGGGTACCACAAATCTTGGAATGATTCCGAACATTGGATAATTCGGGATTGGACAATGTGCAACCCGTCCTGAAGCTGACACCTTGGTGGGAGCAGAAAAACGGACTTTTAGAAGCCTCTAGTACATCCAACATGGGTTCCCAGACTACATCTGGGACAGGTATATTATAGATAATGTTGGATGTCAAGGAAGGACTCAGTCTGTCCGTCACTCTGAAAAAGAACGGATATTTAGAGGTTTCGTGGAATCAACTTCAGATTTACAGCTGGCAATTCATGATGAATTAAATTCATCACATTTCTTTTAAAATTTTTGTCATGAAGGAAGGGAACTTAATAAATACATAATTTGGGAACAGTATATGTAAGAATAGGTTGTTTCCATTTTTGCAGTTAAGAGCTTATTAAGTACTCGATGGAAACGTTGGGATGGAAAACAATTGCTGCGAAAAAAATTAGCCAAGAACTCTACTTCTTTATGAAAGGCTGTCAGCTGGATAAGTAGATAGAATACGCCCTGTGGAGGAGGGTAGAAAGAGAATTCAACAAAATTGAAATTACATGAACTATAAAAATTGGTGCCCAAACCTGTAAAGTATTTTTCTGTGAATGCTGGTTTTGCCAAACCCATTATTTTCCTGGTGATCGTAAGTCATGAAATGATAAGGAGTTACATGAGTTTTCTTTCTCAACTGTAAACCTAATATTGGGATGTTGGGCATTAATAAATTCTAAAGGGTCTGCATTAAAATCGCAATTAAACAGGGCAAGGTGTCGTCCACATATCTTTTGTAAAATAAAGAGGTGGAAACTAAAGGGGACAATTGTCAAACACTGCCTCTCCAGGAGTTCATAAAAATATTGGCGAAGGTAGGACCTAAAGGGCTTCCCATTGCCATCCCCTCCACCTGTCTGAAACAAGAATCATTAAAAATAAAGACCGTGGCACGCCAATTCCTAAAGTTGTTTAAATAAGGTTCTGTAAAAAACCGTTAAAAAGAGAATCAGGAAGTGGAAAAAAAGTTTGGTCAATATGATCTCGATCGTCTCCTCAACAGGAATATTGGTAAACAGGGACTCAACATCCAAACTGACCATAAAAAGGTCAGAGTCCTGCAAGAATATCGTCCTTGAAATCAGCAGCACTTTTACATTAAAGAATGATTGGTGAGCGGTTCTAACAATGGAACTAAATACTTTCAAGTTTATAGTTGGGCGTATTTAAGAAGAAAGTATAGGTCTAAGTGGGACCCCCTCCTTGTGGATCTTTGCCATACATGTCGTATGTTGAACCGGTAATGATGAAGGTTTTTGGAAGGTGTTTTTCATCTATGATGCTGTCGTTTGAGTGCTCTGAGGAACCTATTAATTCTGTCTTCTTTTTGGTAACATTTGTAAATTAGGTGTTCCCAATTTCAAAGAATCTTGATGAGTCACTGAGAAATTGGAGTGCATTTTGAACATAGTCTGCTTATCTAAAACTACAGTTCCCTTACCTTTGTCAGGATGCACAATAATTATATATCTAAGTCTTTGGCAAATCCTTCAAAATTTGTAGATCCTCCTTTCTGAAAAAGGGAGCCCATCTGGTTTAAGGTTGTTATACGCTTGGTGGGCTAAGGCTGATAACTGAGACCTCAAGTACTCGGCGTTATTACACAGATGCAATTTCGATAATTTCTGAATAAAACTTCTTTTAATCAAGGTAAGTGAAAAATTGTTGGAAGTTGGGTTTATAATGCAGGAGGCAGAAGTCAATCCTAAAGAAGAAGAACTTCTTCGACGTTTTGATAAAACCCCTTGGACAAATTAAAACAGAATTTATATTATTGTTAAAAACAGGAATGGATATGCCTAAACCTTGTAATTTGCTATCATGTCTAGTCTCCACGTTCTGTGTAAAAAGAGAACAGGGCATTATTAAATAGTTTGGTAAAAATAAAATGATCAATTAACGTCAATGAACCTTGTATGATGGATTTGTACTCAGAAGTTAGCATCTGAAATCTTTTTAAATCTCTATCTTAGAATTTATCTCAATGTCCAATAATTTAGTAATCGTATCAAAGATCTGGAAAATTAAAGGCGATACAGTGATCTAACTTTATAGACATCCCAAAACCCCACAGTTGAGAAAGAAACTCGTAACTCCTTATCATTTCTTGACTTAAAAACCAGGAAAAATAATGGGTTTCAAACCAGCATTCACAGAAAAAAGACTTTTTAAGGAAGTTTTTGACACCAATTTTTATAGTTCATGAAATTTCAATTTTTAAGTTGAATTCTCTTTCTACCCTCCTCCACAGGGCGTATTCTCTTACTTCCAGCTGGACACCTTTCATGAAGTAGAGTTCTTGGCTAATTTTTCGCAGCAATTGTTTTCCATCCCACTATTTCCATCGAGTACTAATAAGCTCTTAACTGCAAAAATGGAACAACCTATTCCACATATACTTGTTCCCAAATTCATGTATTTATGGGCTAAGTTTCCCTTTCCTTCATGACAAAGGTTTTAAAGGAAATGTATCCAATTTAATTCATCATGAATTTCCAGCTTTGTAAATCAAGTTGAGTTACGAAACCCTCCTAAATATCCGTTCTTTTCAGAGTGAAGGACAGACTGAGTCCTTCAAAAAGCCATATAACATTATCTATAATATACCTGTCCCAGATGTAGTCTGGGAACCTACGTTGGATGTATGAAGCTTCTCCAGGTCCGTTTCTGCTCCACCAAGGTGTCAGCTTCAGGACGGGTTGCACATTGTCAATTTTTATCCAATGTTCGGAACCATTCTAAGATTTTTGGTACCCGTTTGGGTATAAATGATTTTAAAATTATTGGATCTGCCCCTAAGGACGACGAGTTGATGGTGTTTGAGTCGCTTTTTATAAAAACTAATGTACCAACACTTAACACCCAATCGTCGTCCACACAACTGTTTATAGCATAACTGCCTGTTTGTTTACTCTCCACGTTCGTTATAGGTTTCTTTCGTTTGTTTATTTTCTCCCTGTCTTTTTAGTCGCTTTTTAGCACTTGCCTTGCTAGGTGTTCCTTTCAAGTTCTTGTTTAAATTTTTGTATTTGTAAATGTTTTAAAATTTTTAAGTCTTTCCCATTGCATATGACACTTTTAAGTATTTATTGTCTGCAATTTTCCAGCCTTGAAGATGCATCATGTGATGTGAAACGTTGGCATAATAAACTTGATCTTGTGAGAGACATACATGCCTTTACTCTTCAACCTGAGATTATATATATATATATATATATATATATATATATATATATATATATATATATATATATATATATATATAGATAAATAAATACCTCAAAGCATGATTCATAGACACATGTCATTCAGGTGCAACAAATAATTTCGGAGGATGTTCTGCCATATGGTTTACAGTAATTTCCAGTAGCCTTTCACATTCATTCGGATGAAGTTTAGGACCCCCATATGATGCCTCATTCGACAACATGTACGTGTGAATCATTAACGAAAGAGTCCCAAATGACAAGGAAGGAAGCCTTGGTTTCCGCAATGAACGACAGCGCAAATAGCTGTCTTTTGGCGCTGATGTTTCGATAGGTTTCAGAGGTCCATTCTGTGAACAATAGTCTACACAGAGCCACAAGTGATGGACGTGATATAAAGCAAAAGTTAACGTTTTGATGGCCTTTGTGTAAAGTCGCTGCTTATGATAATCCTATGACTTTATCTCGTGACACCACTAAAAGGTTTTCCAATTTACAAATTGGCATTATATTAAAGGTTCTTTTAGCGTCCTCTTCGGTCTGATATTCTGCAATGGTTCATTTTTTTTTCTGACCTCCGTTCATGTTCTCTTTCTTCATCTGCATTTTCCACGCTCAACAGCTGATTCATAGTGCAGATAGCATGGTTTTCCACTCCTATTACAATTCCCTTTTAGCGCTGAATATCTCACAGGTCTTATGCCTGGCAATTCTATTCTATTCTTACTAGAAGATTTTGGCATTAGCCGGTTCATGCAAAAGATTTTACAGAATGTTTCTAAGTCACAACACCATCGATGACATAAATGAAAAAGGCATTAAATTCATGAGCTATCTGCGGAAAGCGACAGGCCATAAAAATTAAGCTTTTTTAAAGGATATCTTTCAGACAGATTTATTACGACCAGAGCCAAGCCAAAGAAAATGCTTTCTGTTTGGAGACTAAGAAAAATGGAAAGACGTTATGATTAAAGACAAAATCAGCTATTAATTTTTGCCTGCATTCTTAATTTTATACCATTTCACAACAATAAATAACAAAGATCCCGTGATCAGTGGAAAGGGTGGTGAAAACCGGCGTTTTTAACTGGTAGATGCGCCATGGAGAAAGAAAAATACACTAACACAGTTCATATTAGTCAAAGATTCATCGAATAGATGCCTAGGTTACACCAGATATCAAAATGAAATCTACAGTTATTTTAATCAAGGCCATGATAGGTTTAATTGATGGTACTAATGTAAGCGAAAACACTCGTTAAGTGCAGCAGGCGAGTCAGTAATTATGTCTCAATAACTTATGGCGTTACATTCAGTGGGATTATCTTTTTAATCTCTCAGAGCAAAAAGAACAAATATAATAAGTTTTACAAGGGAAAAAGACATCAAAACATTTGCAAAATGCCGCATTTAAAAGACCATTAAATCAATATTCAATCAAATACAACATACGTTAATAAATACAATCCACCAATTTGATATAATTTTAGAAAATGGGATGAAGCCGAGCACTGTGTGTTCTTTCGGCAATTCAGATCTTAAAGCTAGATCAGCTGGAGTAAAAACCTTTGCATAGTGATACAAAGATTCAAAAATAAAGGAGATGAAGTAAGGATCTAACCTTGGAACTGAAAAAACTTGACAGTTGCACTGAGAGGTAATAGTTAGAGAAGGTTGGAAAAAAAAGCTGAAGAAAGAAAACGGGAATGGAGATATAGCACAAGAATGAAAAAATTGGGTGCCGAAGGAACGCTGCAGAGTTTTTATTTTAGTAATGCGTAATAGTGCACATGGGGCTCAGTGCGACACTGAATAAATTTATAAGACCTATCCACTGGTATTAGATTTAACAGTTTTTGTCTTTCTTATCGAAACCAGCTGTTGTCAACGATGAATAATGATTCAAAGATTTAATTCTTTATAAGTGTTATCATCACCTAAGAAGATTTTAAATTTTTTCTACACCGTAGAATGGTCTTCATCATCACGTCGCACCCCTTGTATACTAAAAATTTTACTTCTATCTTGGGCATATTCTCCAACTTCCTGGGAGATAAAGCCACTGCATTTCAAAATCGTTCCAAGTCATTTAACCAACACTTTCAGGACTTTCTATCATCCTTATTTTCCAAATTATATAGTTATTTCCACCAACTGATATCCCTTCGTTCATAAAGATACATACACAAGTTTAAAACCTCAAAAAGCTATATATAATCCATTTCACCCAGCTGTTTCACATTTTGATAAGTTGACGACACATTCATGATTCTCAACTTGGTCTTAAAATGTCTTCTTTCTTCTTCTTCTTTTCTTCTACATTAAATACTCCATAACTGCTCATCTCAAGCGTCTAAGTTTTTCTCATTTGTATTGACATGGACAATATTCACCTCCGGTGAAGATGAGTTATCTAATTAATCCCTTTATACTCCCAAACGCTTCCCCTGTTCTTTTTCATTTTGGAGATCCTGCCCTCTTTCTTCTTTTTCTCACCTGTCGCATTTGATGTTGATTATCATCTGCACAAACTAATAACTTTGATACTACCACCATCCAAGCAGACATTCATGGTCCCAGTGCATTTCATCCACAAAATTCATAAATTTGAACGATAACAATAATCTTGTTCATCCAATTTTTGCGCGTAAAACATTTTCTGTTGGTTAAACTTGAGTAGTGCATATATATATATATATATATATGATATATATATTCATATATATATATATATATATATATATATATATATATATATATATAATATATATTATATATATAAATTTATATTTATATGTACACTACTGGATCAGTAAGTAGAAGATGTTTAATTCAAAAGAAAATTTGATAAATTATATTATATATTATATATATATATATATAGAGATATATATAAATATATATATATTTCATATTTGTGTGTGTGTGTGTGTGTGTGTAGTAATATATATACAGTATATATACTATATATATATATGTAGGTATGTATATGTACATATGTATATATATATATATAGTATATCTGTTTATCATATATACTCTATATAGTATATATATATATAGTTTAACAAAAGAAAAGAAAAAAAGAAAGGATACCTCGACAAGGGTTTGGGTTAGGAGCAGCAGCCTGAAAAATTGTATTCCATCTGGTTTGAGGTTTTGGGTGGATTTTCACAGTGAGCAAATAAGTCTTTTGAGATATCTCGACTGGCTGTAGGATGAAGTTTCTTATTTTTCATTGAGCATGCTGGGAAAATGCCGCTATTTCAAAACTGATGTTACCAGACTTCGATTTGAGTTAACCCACATTCTATAGACACAAGGCCAGCTATATCCGTATTATATATCATTGAAACATGTCAACTGGCGCTCACTTGATATAAATGGTTTGACGGAAGGAAAGATATATATAAAAATAATGTATGTTTAGATGTTATAAGAAAACTCAAAATCACACTGAAAAACTTCATATATCATATTATATATATATCTCCCTGCCATTATATCTATAAACGTTCTTTGAAAAGACATGTTTGTCAACAGATTTATTAACATCACTGGAGGTTTAACTGAATTTCACAAAACGCAGAGACATATATAAAAAAACTATGAAATATGTGAATAAATATTAAAATATTCACGATTGTATGTGCACAGTACCAAAAAAACACAAAACATACACACACACATAATATAAATACCGCCCAACTTTACACATATATTATATATCGATATCGACGATATATAGATAGTCAGGACTCTACTAGAGCTTTGCATGGTCATAGGTGGCATTTATCCTGCAGTTCCTGTGTCTTGAAAAAGTCTCCAGTCATTTATAATATAAGAAATGACGCCAGGTAGACAGACGGTCTGGTGGAACATCGCCGCGCAAGGAGTTTGAAATCGATACCATTAAGGATGATGAACGTATAAAGTGATAAGGTTTACACTGTTCCCAGAAGACTCTTTCTGGCTATCTTTCTTTCTTCAAAATTTCCATCTACGCACATCTGAGGTTGCATACAGATAGACGACCGATGTCAGTCTCTATACAGAATAAGTGTTGCTTAAGGATAATATTCATTTACAACAACGTACTTGTCCAATGAAAAAGAAAATCATTTGGTTAAAATTATCGTTGTTCGGTATTATTCATAACAGCTATAAAAATACAAAAAAAAATAAACTAAAAAATTGAGACTTTTTCCGGTCATTTGTATGATTTCTTCAACTTGTCCCTGAACTTCATCCTGCTCTTAAACCATCGCTTTGCCTTCATACATACAAAGAAAATTATACATAAGCACACAAGCGCATACACACGCATATATATCATAAATGTAAACATGTGAAAATGAAGCTTATATATATATATAAATATGTATATATAATATATATATATATATAAAAATATATATATATATATATATATACATACACACAGTACACACACACACATATATACATATATATATATAAATATATATATATATATATATATATATATATATATATATATATATATATATATATATATATATCAACAAATAAATATCATAAATCCTGGCTGAAAGATAGGTTTAAATGGCAAAAATTGTTCTCAATGAAAGCATAACTTACATGAGTTGCACTTGGATTCCTGGTAAAAGTTATATTATATAGTATCAGAATAAATTTTATATATTATATATAATATAATACTGATACCAGAAAATATATATAATCCGAATATATATAGAAATCTAATTTAAATTACGGAAAGCTAATTCATGCATAACAGAACAGAAAAAAAAATCAGGATGTGTTTAATCTAAAAATATAATTACTTTGCCTTATCTATCTTACTTGAACTTTTGAATGGATGGAAGTAATTCTTTTGGATAGTCAAATCTGCAATGATATCAATTGAAAGGCGTTGTCTCTAAGGTGGAAAAGATTGGTTGGCAGTTTAATAAATTGTTAACAGGTGAATCTCTCTATGTTAAAAAATAAATATAAAATAACGTAAACTAAAGGTTGTTTCAAATCCAATTAATCCTCTCACAATCAAAATAATGATAATTTTGGACGAAGGCAATAAATGGCTTCAGTTTTAAATGAATGAACCCTCCAAAGGACTAAATTTGAAACTAAATGTCTTCAAAATAACATTGTAAAATAAAATGAAGTGTGGCATACAATACTGCTCATGGGATATAACACAGGTGGTTATTTGAAATCTGCATGTGTGTGCAGTTATCGGTTAGTGCAGAATAATAGAAAATGCTCAATATATAAGTGTATATACTAAATATAATATAATCTCTTTCATATATCATACACACATATATAAAGCACACAAATGTTTATATATATATAAATTATATATATATATATATATATATATAAATAATCAGATATGATAATTGTATGTATGGACATTGCTAATAAGTCCTTTTTTTCTCTCTATCTCTCTCTCGTGATGACGATGTCCTCGTTCAACTCTAACGCTGATGCTGGAGGAGGAGCTATAGGGATGCTATGACAATAGTATACTACTATATATTATATTAACACGTGGAGGAGTACACAGGACAGACATTGGTGCAATGGACATCTGTCCATGATGGATTACTGAGTGAGTTCTCTCTTCAACTGCTGTGACATCTAATTTCTAACCTTGGGAGTTCACTTGACATCCAGATAGGGGTGGGTTCAACTGTCAAATTTTGGAACTCATTTTTCTATAAGTTGATGGGCACAAGGCATTTAAAGTCAGACCTTGTGGAGAGGTTACCTGATTTATATAGGTATTTCGGTAGTTATTGCCAACTTATATCAAGTGTTTGGCTGTCTCCTTGCCCGTTGTCTGATGCTGAAGGAAATAAAGCTTCAAAAATCACCTGATTAACCATTTCCGGGAATGAAGGAAATTACGTGGTGAATGCAAACCCACAGTTTACTAATTAAAACAATTAAAATGAATTGTATTTCTCTTTCTGTTACATACAGATGCTAGAAACTGTGAGGTTTTGAAAAGATAGTTTCCTTGATGCACTATATACATACCCTCTTGTACTTCCATGAAGCGATGTGCATAAAGTAATTCTCCCCCTTGCTAAGCTCCAATTGCTCAGGTATCTCGATATGCCGCGGCTGCCAAGCACGGCTGGACATTAACTCATTTTTAGACAGACTGGATTTCCAGTTTTGAATTTCAGCCCAGAATTGCAAAATCACCACTGACAACTATGTGCTTTTTAAACTATACACATACACACACATACATATATATATATATATATATATATATATATATATATATATATAGAATATATATAACATATATATATATATATATATATATATATATATATATATATATATATATATATATATATATATATATATATATATATATACATAACTATCTGACCAACCTGGCATTCCCCTCAGAAACTCTGAATGACAACCGATAAATTCTCTCTCTCTCTCTCTCTCTCTTTCTCCTCTAACACCCCTCTCTATTCTCTCTCTCTCTCTCTCTCTCTCCTTTCCTCATTAAGATAGTTGCTGTCAATTACTTTGCCTATCATTTTTTCATTTATTTTCACCTTCTCACACCCCACCATTCCTATCAGAGCTGAACTTGGACTTCTAGGATATTGGGATGGCGTCACTTTCATCTCAGCGACCTCGAAAACTATGGATTAGAAATATCTGCTGTTTTCCAGTTATTTTCACATGTGGCCCCCTTCCCACCCCACCACCTTTCTCCACTTCCCCTCCCTATCGGGGCTTAACTTTGGAAGTTAAAAGGAAGTGGGGTGTCACTATTCATCTCAATGGAAGGAAAACTATGGATTATACCTCACCTATCTGTAAGTTGGGTCACATTTTATTTTCACCTTCTGCCCCCTTTCCTCTTGGGACCGAACTCTGAGGTTAAAGGTATTGGGAGTGTCACTATTCATCTCAGCAACCTCAAAAACTGTGGATTGGGCACTAATATCTGTCGCTTTCAGTTATTTTTACCTGTCACCCCTTTTTCAACCCCCTTTCCTATCGGGGCTGAACTTGGACTGAACCCTTTGATCACTGCTGTGTAGTTTACGATATATTTATTAAAATGGCCCGGCAGATTGACAGAGGAGCTAGTGGGAGTGGGTTGCCAGTAATTTCCAGCCCAAAGATTTCATACTTGATAGTGGAAGTGGCATTATGTCAAGATGTAATATAAATGAGAATTCAAAGGAAGCAGATTATTTTTATTTTATTTTCAAATAACGAATTTATGGGACTTATTGTTGAAGAGACGAACCATTATCAAAGATTCCTTGTTGATACACTTGGAGAAACAGTACCAAAATATTTGCAAAAGTTGTTCAGCTTGTGGAGGAAACGATGTTTTTTTTTGTTGATTAGGTCTGACAGTTGTTATTATGTAATTTTTGTGTGCTGAATCAAAACTGATCTCAGTTTTCTCTATCACGTTAAGTTTCTGAACTATAGATTTTCATTTTCTTAAAAATATGAAAAATACTGTACATAACAGTTACAGTGCTTGGTTTATAAAAGTTGCAAATATTAACATACAATGAAAAACAAAAGAAATTGGCATGAATAGAATGTTTTATTTAACATTATATGTTTTACAAAGGATAAGGCTATTATTGTGTGCAGGTTAGGTAAAAATTTACGCTTGTTGCTTTTTTTCTGGAGTGTTCAACTTGAGGACAATCGTGTTTGATGCTCCAGCAACAGTCAGCCATCATATGGACATCCCATCTACCCTGGTAACGTTCTTCATAACCGTCAAATCTTGGTGAAATCGTTCACCTTGCTCGTCGCTAGCAGCACCAAGATTTTCCGGAAAGTTGGCAAGATGGCAATGCAAAAAATGTCATTTAATACTCATGTTGCAACCAAGCGCTTTGTAGCTCTCTAATAGTTTTTGAACAAGTTCTGTGTAATTACTTGTACGTGTATTTCCAAGAAAGTTCTTGACGACGTCTTTGAATGATAGCCAAGCATTCTTTTCAAGATCTGACATAGTACCAGTTCATCTTTGATGAGCTGTCGAATTTGTGGACCATCAAACACACCGGCCTTGATTTTTCAATTGACAGTCCAGAAATGTCAGGATGATGTACTTCAAACAGTCGCCATCAGTTGACAATGCTTTACAAATTGATTCATGAGACCTAGTTTATGTTGCAGAGGTGGGAATAATATTTTCTTTCTGTCAACAAGTGGCTCATATACAATGTTAGGATCTCAGGTTTAAGACCAGATCTCTGAGGCCAATTCTTCTCACCCAATGCTTCTCTTGAACTCTGCTATCCACATGCAGAGAAAGCAGGATACTTTGTGTATCCGTTGCATTGCTGACCAAGAAGGAAGGACACCATCTTGAGTCAGCACAGATGATCAGTTGTGTTTGTCATATTACAATAACTCAATAACTCTCTTACATCTCCTATTCTTCACGAAGACAGACCAATGCCCAATAGGGACTGCGCCAAACAAATTGCCATTGTGTAGTAGGACACACTTCAAGCTCCACTTTGAGCTATCAATAAACATTCACCATTCATTTGGATTTGTAGTTTGAAAGCCCTAATTCCTTCAGTAAACCAGGGATGTTATGGCAAAACACAAAACTGCTGTCACTTCTGAAAGTACTGCAGAAATGTACTTTCTGGTTGAAAGTATGATACCTTCACCCTTGTTCAAGTAGGTTTTCTCGTCCAATCTTGATGCTAGTATTTCTGAAGCTTTTTTTGATAGGCCCAAATAAAATGCTAAATCATTCAACTCGTGCTGATCAAATCCCCTGAACTGGATCCTTGTGAATCTCCAAAATCTGCATCATTGCTGTCACCGTTCTTCAACATCACTCAGATCTTCTAGAGGAGGTAGTTGTTCGAAAACTGGCACTGGAATTTCAGCTGAATGAGGCATTGGTCTTATAGCTGACGTTATATTAGGATATTCTATTTTACTTTTATTTTTCTTGTTAAATCCAGATGTTTTCACTAAACAAAAGTAACAATCTGTAAAATTATCTTTTTGCTCTCGCCAAACCATGGGGATACCAAATGGCATCTTTTCTTGTGTTCGTTTGGTCCACATCTGTAAACTCTCAACACACTGCTTGCACACTTTTTGACTTTCTTCATCACCGAGTTTCACTTTAAAATACGAAATATGCTTGTTTGACATATACGCTGATGTTTGCCCTCTGACTTGGAATGGTGAAACTACCACATATATAGCAGAAGGAGTCAGGGTTGTTTAGGCATTTACGATGAGACGTAGCAGGACCAGACATGATCTAAAACAAAAGAAACATATACCTATGTAAATAAAACACTAGGCTGAAATAGTTACAAGCTTAAAAACAAAAAAAAGCATTAAACGAAATAGAAATTGCAATGGTATGTTGTTACAATTCCTACTATCCTAGCTTTCTGTTTGCAGATATTGACAGTACTGTCTCAATTGTGACTGCACAAACAAGTTGCCACATAGGTCTAGATGAGTCAAATCGTTATCAGCTGGCAAGTTTTACTACAGCTAAGCAGTGATTTTGCTTATCTGGTAGTAAAAGCTGTTGAGAAAAACTGATGTGCTAAGAAAAACTAACAACAGATTTGGAATCAGCATGGCATTTTAGTCTAAATAGCTCAAAATCCAGCTCAACAAGAAACTGTTTTTAAATTGTTCCCTTGTGTTATGTGTCGCTCCTTGTTTCTGAGAATACCACGCACACGTAAATTACTGAAATTTTGTTATAAAAGTTTTGTTAAGATTACTATGTCCATCTTGTAAAAATATTCAAATTTATAACAATTCATTACTCAAATGTTGTTTGATTTTATTCACCATATGTCATAGATAGCTTCTTCCCACGACACTGTCTCGTGTATTTGTACATTTTCTTGTTTGTTTTTTTTCCATCGTCAACAAAAAGAGTTCTATAGAAGTAAACCTTGAAATTCATCCGAATTATCATTTTCTTTATCAGTTATGCCCTTAGTCATGTAGAGAGAGAGAGAGAGAGAGAGAGAGAGAGAGAGAGAGAGAGAGAGAGAGAGAGAGAATTACTATTTTGTGTTTAATGCTCATTTTTCTTTCCATTGAACACTGGATATCATAAAAAATAAGATTCGTCCCATGTAATGTAAATCTGATAATTAAGGTATTGAGATTTATGACATTATAGAAAAATACTAATAACAATATCACAACAATTATAATCCATGGTGATCAATGAACATAGAAAAGGTGAAGGAAAAGAAAAATCTAATCTGTAGAAACTTATCAGCGGAATAAAATGATCTACTTAATCTTACAACTTCTCACATCCTGGTTCAAAATAATTGCACAGATTTCTGACAGTCTGTAATTATAATTATATATATATATATATATATATATATATATATATATATATATATATATATATATATATATATATATATATATATATATATATATATATATATATATATATATATATATATATATATATATATATATATATATGTGTGTGTGTGTGTGTGTGTGTGTAGTATATATATATATATATATATATATATATATATATATATATATATATATATATATATATATATATATATATATATATATATATATATATATATATATATATATATATATATATATTCATGATGTTGCCTTGTAAT
>NC_089783.1:1577837-1581331 GCF_040412425.1 Macrobrachium rosenbergii | reverse complement strand
TAAATTTTTTATTGATTTATTTTAATTTATTAATTTATTTTTTTTATTTATTATTTAGTTTTACTTATTTTCATTTATTTATTTTTACGAATTTTTATTTATTTTTTTATTTAAATTTTTTATTTTCTTTATTTATCTTCATTTATTTTTTCATTTAATTTTAGTTATTTATTTTTATTTATTTATTTGTTTCTGTTAATTTTTCATTTATTTTTTTATTTATTTATTTATTTATTTATTTATTTATTTATTTGTTTGTTTACTTATTTTTATTTATTTATGTTTATTTATTTATTGATTTTTGTTATTATTTATTTATTTATGTTCATTTATTTATTAATTTTATTTATTTTTTATTTATTTTTATGTATTTATTTTATTACTTATTTATTTTTATTTATTTTTTTTTATTTTAGATTTATTTATTTAATTTTATTTATTTTTTACTTTTATTTTTATTAATTTTTATTTATTTATTTATTTTATTTATTTAGTTATCTTTGTTTATTTATTTATTTTTATTTATTTATTTTCATTTAGTTTTATTTATTCATTTATTTTTATTTATTTTTTTTATTTTAATTTCTTTTTATATTATAATTTATTTTCAATGATTTAATTATTTTTATTTATTTACTTTCATTTATTTTTATTTTTTATTTTTATTTTTATTTATTTATTTATTTATTTATTTTTATTTATATATTATATTTATTTTTAATTTTTTATCTATTTATATATTTCTATTTATTTATTTTCATTTATTTTTATTAATTTATTTTCTATTTATTTATTTTTCATTTATATTTTTTTTTTTTATTTATATTTATTTATGTATTTATTTGTTTATTTATTTTTATTTTTTTTTTTTTTTTATTTATTCATTTTTATTTATATTTATTTTTATTTATTTAATTATATTTATTTATTTAATTTTATTTATTTACTTCTTTATTTTCATTTATTTATTTATTTTTATTTATTTATTTTTATTCATTTTTATTTTTTATTTATATTTATTTATTTATTTATTTTATTTATCTATTTTAATATATTTTTATTTATTTATTTATATATTTTTATTTTTATTTATTTTTACTTATTTTTAATTATTTATTTATTTTTATTTGTTTATTTTAATTTATTTTTTATTTATTTTAATTTATTTTTATTTATCTATTTATTTCTATTTTTTAATTTTTATTTATTTATATATTTATTTTATCTATTTATTTATTTTTTTTATTTATATATGTTTCCTTAATAGCTTTCATTTATTTTTATTAATTTATTTTCTATTTATTTATTTTTATGATTTATATTTATTTATTCATATTTATTTATTTTTATTTATTTATTTATATTTATTTATTTATATTTATTCATTTTTTTCTTTATTATTACTTATTTATTTATTTTTAATAAAATATTTAGTTATTTTTATTTATTTGTTTTTTATTTATTTTATTTATTTTTATTTATTTTGTATTATATTTATATATTTTCATTTATTTATTTATTTTTATTTATTTAATTTTTCATTTATTTATTATTTATTTATTTTTATTTATTTATTTATTTTTATTATTTCATTTATTTTTCATTATTTTTATTTGGATTTTATTTTTATTTATTTATTTATTTTTATTTTTTTATTTTCTTTTATTTTATTTATTTATTTTGTTTATTTTTTTTTTCATTTATTTATTTATTTATTTATTTTTATTTATTGATTCATATATTTTTATATATTTATTTTTTCTTATTTATTTCTTGTTATTTATTTGTATTTTTTTATTTATTTTTATTTATTTTTATTTATTTTTATTTATTCATTGTCAGACATTTTAGTCACTTTGATTTAGTTCATATTATTTTTCATTTTCTTTTATTTATAAATATCTTTATTTCAATTTTTCTTTATTTATTGATTTAGTTTTAGTAAATGTTATATACTTATTTATAATTTTTTTATTTTATCAATTTTTTATATGTTTATTTACATTCATTTTTATTTATATTTATTTATTCATTCCAGTAAAAAATCAACTTCAAAAATAAGCTAAAAAAAGGAATGAAAATGTAACATGAAAGGTTTTGATAAATATGTCAATTTTGAATACAATATTATTGAATTTACTCTCTTTATGATGGATGAATTTAGTTTAACTTTTAACATCTCATAACCGAGTCCTGTTTAAAAAAAGGTTAAAAATACAATCAATACTGCAAAGAAAAATCATTTTCAAAAATCACCTAAAAATTGGATAATGAATATATAATATATAAGGCTAAAAAAATATATATATATAAATTTTCATACAATGTTTTTGGGAATTTTGCCCTCTTTTTCGTGTATGATTTTATTTCAACGTTTTCTGATATATTCTTATTATTATTTACCATTGTGGTTTTATATTTGTATTTGTAATTTTTATATTTAATTCAAATGACAAATACAATTAAATAAATGGTATTTGTTATCTCAATGTCAATGACGAAAATTATGATACAAGTAAATAAAAAAAAACAAAAACAATAATTAAATAAAAAACTTAATAAACTCAAAACAAAACATATGAAATGAAATAAGATGAAAATTAAAACAAATACGTTGAAAATATATATAAAAATAATACAAAGGATTAATATAAAATATTGTAGTATTCTTAGTTTTTTCAAATTAAAACAAACCTAAACTTTTTATGTTTCATTCTTTTGTCTTTTTTTAAGTAATTTTTGAAGTTATTTTTACCTTAATTATTGAATGCTTCTAACGGATATTTTTTGATATAATTCTGTTAAACTAAAATCAGCCATAAAAAGAGAACAAAACTCCCAAAAAATATTGTATTCAGTTCTAAATATTTTTTAAACTTTTTCATATTTCATTATTTTTAAATTCTTAATGATTTTTTAATTGATTTTTGACTGAAATATTGAATGTTTATAACAGTATTTTTATATACAAGACGTATATAACCTTTTAGACTTGAATTTTACCTAGATTGTTTTTGAACGGAGATTTTTTCATAAAACTTATCAGTGAATGGTAAAGTGAAATCAGTCTCAAAAAGAAGGCAAAACTAAGAAAAATATCGTAATTAAATTGAATTTTTTTTTTTTACTTTTAACATATTTCATATATTTTCCTTTTTGTAATGATTTCTAAATTGATTTTTGCCTTCAATCATGCATTTTTTTTTAAGTCGATTTTTTTCTAACAGAGTTTTTTATATAATGTTTTTACAATATATCAGTGAACGATACTAAAATTATTAATCAAAAAGAGGGCAAAACTCCAAAAAAATATTGTATTCAAATTCAAATACTTTTGAAACTGTTTAAGTGTTCCATTTATTTTCTTTTCCTTAATGATTTTTAAATTGATTTTTGTACTAAATCATGAATGTTTTTTTAGTTGATTTTTGAAGTTGGTGTATTAACTTTTTTTTTTTAACTCGGTTACAAGAATACATCTGTAAAAGTTAAAC
>NC_089783.1:1410337-1567837 GCF_040412425.1 Macrobrachium rosenbergii | reverse complement strand
TTGTCGTAAAGGGATACACCAGCTTAAACTTAGTGATATTCATGCCAAGGAGCATGAAATGCAAAAACGAATAGTCTTCATCTTTTTTTTAAGGGGCGTAAACAACTAGTTAATCTAAACATTACTCCCAACAGTGGTGCAAAAATCACAGATATAGGGCCAAATCAGCTACAGCAGCTTAGACCAAAGTCATCTGACTTATGCTGAATGATGCACTGGTGAAAATATAGGTTCTCATCCTTGAGGAATTAGAAGATGCTCTTTTGTCATGGTACAACATGAAGTCACTGAGAATCCTACCCCAATTATTACCCTAAGAAGATGTTTTCAGAAAGAAAGAGGTTATAAAACAATGATGATCTGAGATCTTTTCTTCGACCTGTGAATCAGATAGCAGAGTTTTCTTTTATTGTTGCATCAGCAGCTGATAATCTTCATAGTCTTCTTAAGTGCAAGGATACTTTCCTTTGGACAAAAGATCATCAGAATGCTTTTGAAATACTGAAGAGGGCTCGATCCTCTCCTCCAGTGCTGTCTCATTTAGGCCCAAAATTTTCCACTGTACTTCAAACAGATGCCTTATGTCTAAGAGGACTTTGATATGCTTTGTTGCAGCAGCATGGGGATAAATGGGGGCCTGTTGCATTTTGATCTGGCCTTAGATCATAAGCCTCTTATACCAATGATGAATGATTACAATCTTGATGCTGTGGAGAATCCTAGACTTCAGCACCTGAAGGAAAAGACCTCTCCTCTTGTTTTTACCGCAAAATTGTGTAACGGTAAGGATCGTGCTACTCTGATGCTCTTTCCTGTGCACCTGTAAAAGATCCAACTTGGAGGATGATGAAGCAAAACTGAGGTTACTCATATATAAAGCTGTATCATTGTTTCTTTGGGAGAGATATCAATCATATAAAATAGGTTCATCTAGGACCCCATCCTTGATGTATTTTTAACACTGCTAAAAAGCATAACATTTATCAGCTTCTTTGCAATACTGTTTCTGTATGGCTCCATTCTGATTAGAGGAAAGTCCCAGCATCTCTAAAGGACCATTAAAAGATGAGAGGTGGGCTTTCTGTTGATAGAAAGAGAAATATCCAATCCCAGAAACAGAAATATAAATTCCTCTTACTAAAAGAAAATATTCCAGATAACATGCGATAAATACCCTTCAATGTCATGGAAATAAAAAAAAGTCAAATTTATAAATAACAGAAGTGAGAGAACATGTGAGAACGCCCAGCAATATTGTCCTCAAATTTGCTGTTTTTCACTATTTTGAAAAATTTGTATTGAAAAGAGCAATGAGTGTTTACCTAAATCTGCATATGAATAGGCCAATTTACATGAAGTAATTAACCGGCTGTGAATGATAAAACGTAAGTGTTTGTTAAATAAATGACATACACATACATACCTTTTTCAGGTCATGTTTATCTTTTCTACATTTAGGTCAACTATAAATATGTTGCAGTTTATACATAAAAGGAAAAGAATAAATGATACTGTTTATGTTTTCTTATTTACTATCTCTGACTCTCTGTTGTTAGGCAAATTGCCTTATATGTAATTGGTGATGAAACGAAATTCAATACTTTTAGTAAAAAAAACTTTACTTGTTAGTTATGAATTACAAGTCATCTGCTGATGCAATTTTTAAATGACATGACAGGATCAAATGATTAGACTCGAATACGTAAGGAAAGATTTCTAGCTAAATATGCTAAAATAATATAATATTAGTTTTCGTTTTCGAAACATTTAAAATAGCTTTTCAAGATTTTCATGCCTCAAATCATTTAATCGTGAAATCATACTTGGCAACAAGACCACAAAAGAAAATATGAAAACTCTGATACAATTTACAGTACATTATATGGATGGGTAGGACATATAAAATCTTATCATGATAGGAATTGTGCCTTTGTATGACGATAAAGGTGAAAGAGGAGACTGATGAGAATTATGGGGATCATATTATTTAGTATATCAGGGAAGTTGTATGGTAAGATTCAGATAAAGAAATTAAGAAAGATGACAGAGGGATTGATAAGGGATGAACAAAGGGTGTTTGTGAATTGAGTTATTGTTTACTAGTAAACAGTTTTATGAGAAGTTTGAGATTAAACTTTAATACCTGGATAATAGGGACAGACAACATACTAATACCTGGATAACAGTTAAGATTATGACAGAATTACCAAAGAGGTAACGTGAAGGGACAATCATCACAGTAATACCTGGATAAAATGGGCAGACAGCACAGTAATATCTGGATAAAAGGGACAGTCATCACAGTAATATCTGGATAAAAATATCTGGATAAAAGGGACAGACAGCAAGTAATGCCTGTCAGTGCACTCCAGGTCTGTTCGAACGGTGAACTTTCGCATAAAAAAAAAGTAGAACTGTCAGTCGGACCATCAACACAAGCCCGTCCCCTCTCCCTTCTCCCTCCCCTCCCCCTTCCCTCTTCCCTCTTCCCTTCCCCCCTACCCTTCTCTTTCCCTTTTCCCTCCCCTACACCAGACTGTCATTCAGAGTTTTCCCGGGCAGCGAAAGATAAGCCTTTCGAGAAAGACATCTAAATGCTTCTTGTATTCATGAAACAAACGCAGAAAATTACAGATCTAATGCAATGATCATCTGACAGATGCCGCCTCTACCACCACCAGAGAAGAGTGACAAAATTTAATAAAATTTCTACGATGAATTTACTGGATTTCTCTGCATTTAAAACAGGTTTAGTCGTTCCAGGTGCTTCAAAAAATGTCCTAGCTTTGTTACAATGGTCACAAGATAAAGCTCAAATTGATTCCTTTTTTATCTATTTAGCATTTCTTATTGTTCCCAAGGATGCAAAAGTTCTCTAAATTAGAGGAGTAAATTTTTTTTTCCTTTTTTGTATCCTATAAAAATAGTTCTGTAAATTTGCAGGAAAACATTAATTTTTTGTATACTCTAAAAATACCTTCCGTCAACGCTAATCCCAGAACATTGGCTCAGGAAGAGATAAGCCCTCATTCTAAGAAAAAACAATTGGCTGATACTAGTTAATTTGAGAGAGAGAGAGAGAGAGAGAGAGAGAGAGAGAGAGAGAGAGAGAGAGAGAGAGAGTAATAATGGTATTTATTTTGACGGATTAATAGACCTCACGCCGGTTGATTTTATCTCCCTGTCTATCCCAGTTTCTCTCTATAGCCAGCTGCGACACGCGGAGAAAGAAGAAACGTCTTTATTTAATACTTAATGCATTAAAACCTCCTTTGACACCACTGCGATCATCATATGGCAAGATAAAGAGATGGATGAATTGAAGGAGTTAATGCTTCGATTGTTATTTACTCTTTGGAACCAATTGTTATACACACACACACACACACACACACACACACACACACACACATATATATATATATATATATATATATATATATATATATATATATATATATATATATATATATATATATATATATATATATATATATATATATATATATATATATATATATATATATATATATATATATATATATATATATATATATATATATATATATATATATATATATATATATATATATATATATATATATATATGTATATATTATATAGTTATCCCAGGTGGTGTCCAATATTCCAAATAAATATGATACATTCCAGTTAGAGTAAGTATAGATGTTTCCTAGGCTCTTTTGACTATACTGGTTTTCCTAGTTGTTACACACACACACACACACACACACACATACACACACACACACACACCCACAAACTTTACACAAGTTATGTTTCGCTGATGCAGTAGAGTTTATTGCATTCAATATTATTCAACAAAGGATATTGATAAATAATTTTCAGATATAAATATTACCGAGAGAGAAAACATATCTAATATAAATATGATACTGAAGAGGACTATATTGAACAATGCTAACAGACAGTATGTGCTGAAATGGTGAAATTCCTATGTTGGCAAAAAGGCTTATGAAACCAAACCTTATGATGATACTGATTTGAAGTTTCTATTTCGCTTTAAAAATAACGCATTTATAATAATTTATGTTAAAAACGTCTTAAAAGGTTTAGAAATCTATCTGAGCCGAAGATTTGCAAGAGACCAAAGCACAAATTAATTGATTCACTCCAATCATTAAGCAACAAAGGAGAGGAAACAACAAACTATTTCCAGAACAACCAGTGACATGGCATTCGTCTGATTCACGCGTGAACTTCACTTTGATATTTTAGAAACTTTGTTTTGCCTCAGGAAACAGGATAGAACGGTAACATTAATGATCATAATTCATCTTACCATATGTTATAGTCACGTTATTTAGTGAACAAAATATGATTTGGCATTCTGTGCAATTTACTCATTTTCAAATTAATAACACGACTAGCAGATGCTCTCTGTCTCTCGTATTTGCTAGTTCCCATATCCGTACCATACCCACACCCATACCCATATCTGTTCCATACTCATACCCATATCCATATCTGTTCCACACCAATTCCTATACCCAAATCCATACCATACCCATACCTATACCAATACCTGTACCATGCCCATACCATATCCAAACCCATATCTGTGCCATACTCATACCCATATCTGTACACATACCCATATCCATAGCATACCTATACCTATACCCGTACCCATACCATACCCATACTGATACCCATACACATACCCATGCTCATACCATGTCTTTACCATACCCATACCAATATCTGTACCATACCCATTCCTATACCTATACCTGTACCTGTACCAATACTCATACCCATATCCTTACCATACCCATACCTATACCCATAGCATATCCATTCCATATCCATATCCATACCATACCATTCCCATACCCATGCTAAATTAACCCTACAAATAATAGTCAGCAAAAGTCTATGGGCAGCACCAGCCCTGTTTACCTCCCAGTCATACACAAACAACTGACCATATCTTGTTGTAGGTGCAGGAATGAATGCTAGTGCCATTGGCGGTTCCGGACCATCACCTGCTGTTGTTCTAGAACTACCCACTGAGTCTACTTTGAAACAAAAATAACAAAGCTCAGCCAAAACTCCTTCATTATAAACCGTTGGGTCATTTAATGTTGAAAGTTTCTGGACAGTTATTAAAATATTATTATTGAAAGACATTATTATTGAAAGAAGACATCTTCACAACTCCAGGATCCTTCGAAGCAGTCTTTAGTTCCTGAAGCATTTCTGGAGAAACTCCCATTGGATTATAAAGTCTTCTTAAATTCTTAAAGACTGCAGGATCCTGTGAAGCCGTCTTCAGCTCCTAAACGGATTCCTGTCGGATCCGCTTCCCTTCAGGGAAGAAATCCAGAATGGTCCAGTTTCCTATTTAATCTTATTCGTCACCATATCATACAATGAATTTTGCCTGCTAACATTTTATTGTGCAAAATGTTAGCAGGCAAAATTTATTGTGATATAATGACAATAAGATTAAATTACCAAATGAGGTTAATTAAATTCTTTAAATAATCCGATAAATTCTAAAGGCTGAAGACGGCTTCAAAATCATTTTTCCACCTTGAAAAACCCCATTGGATTATAACGTCTTCTAAATCTTATAGACGCCAGTTGTATAACAGGAGTAGTATTTACTGTGATCCTTATAATGCAGGTGGTTCATAGTTACCACATGAGGTTAATTAAATAAATAATTAAATAATTCATAAATTCTAAAGGTCAAGCAAGTTATATTTTGATTTGAAAAACCTGTTCATTACCTTTAAAAAATAAAATGATATCCTTACAAATCTATAAACCTTTTGTTAATGGTGCTCATCTCAACACCTTTTATTTCATCATAAAACATGGAAAAGGGAGGAGGGTAATGGAAGGAGGAGGAGGGAGGGGAAGAGGGATGGGAAAGGAGGAGGGGAGGGGAAGGGAAGGGGGAGGAGGAAGGGAGAGGAGGGGAAGGGGGAGGGTGGACGGAGGGGAGGAGGAGGGGGGGAGTGGAGGGAGGAAGGAAGGAGAGGGGATGGGAGGGGGGAGGGAGGGGGAGGGGAGGGAGAGGAGGGAAGATGGGGAGGGGAAGGGAGGGATGGGAGGGGGGAGGGGAGGATGGGGAAGGGGGGGGGGAATGGGGAGGGGGCGGATGGGGAAGGGAGGGGAGGGAGGGTAAGGGGAGGGGAGGGAGAAGGAGAAGGGTAAAGGGGAAAGGGGAGGGGGAAGGGAGAAGGGATGGCACATACACACACTCACAGAAAGGCAGCCAAGGAAATTAATATAGTTGAAGATGTCGAAAGCAAAATCGACACGTCAGCAATAACACTAATAACAAATCCAAAGGGGAGAGAAAATATAAGAAAAATAAATTTTTAAATGTGTATTAACAATTAAATGTTTTGTCATATTGTTTACTGCAAGTCTTGTTACAAACATACTATTATAATATAGCCAGAGGATAAATGCTTTGCCCTCTGAAATGCGCAGTACAAATGAGAAACAAAACTCTCTCTCTCTCTCTCTCTCTCTCTCTCTGGTGTGAGTGAAAAATTCAGAATATTTTAAGAATCTTAGGTTCTTATCATGACAGAGCATTAAAAAAAAAAAAAACCAAACCACTGAGGAGTGTTAGGCGCCAGAATCCTGAAAGATGAAATCAATCAGTCAAAGTCAAAAGCAATTATGTTTATTGCTGCTTCAGGATCGTGTCCCTGTTTTCACAGAGCAGACGGCAATAACGGAAAGGAGACAACTGCAGCTTAGAGTTATTGTTTCATTCTCATTACTCATCCGGCCTGGCACTAAGTGCTTGCTGCCTCATTTTTGAACTCATATGTCACCAGCTTCATTACCATTTTACTAAGATCATCTTCGTTGTGTTGGAGGAGTGTTTGGAGACCAAGGAGACTACAGGTAATGCTCATACGTATGTATGTAACCCAGCCATATTTTGTATTCGGGTCTTACATGTTCCAGGTCGAAAAAAATAAAATTAAACAGTTCATCTTTGAAGCTGATTTCTAGCTGGCTTGGTTCCTCTGTTTTTGCTCTCGAGGCAACCTGCCATCAGTTATATGCTTTTTCCTAAACATTTATGCCAAAAATGGTATTTTCATGCTGTTCTTTTCCTAATATCCAATAAATCTCGAAGATTAACTGTTAAAGGGAAACTGGCACTCCGTGGACCTGAGAGGAAAGTTCAACTTAGTTGAGAGAGAGAGAGAGAGAGAGAGAGAGAGAGAGAGAGAGAGAGAGAGAGAGAGAGAGACAGAATACCTAAGATTGTTTTTATTGTATATATATATATATATATATATATATATATATATATATATATATATATATATATTATGTATATTATATATATGATAAGTTTACCTTACCAGAAATCAATTAATAGAGGGCCTTGTGGCCCCCATCAATATTCATACAAAAAACAAAGGTAGAGGGTAAAACTAAATTACTCGACTGAGGTGTAAAACAGACTCAGGGAACAGTTAACTTTATTCATTTACACTAACACCAATCAAAACAATCAAGGGGATAAATTTACAGCTATATAGGCCGAGAACTGGTTCATAGGCCCTTCTCAGAGAGTTTGAGTCACTTGCACAAGGTTGGAACAGCGTGATGGAGAACAGCTAGAAAAAAAACACACATCTGCAAATGGAAAATTGCAGGAATTAATAGCGATAGGGTCATGCACAGCATGATAAAGGCTTTAGGCAGCACTAAGTGACTGATAGACTAGGGGTGAGACTGATATTCTTGGATAAAGTTAGTTATGCACAAAGCCCTTAAAGATGGTGGCTGGGATGTAACACTAAACTAAATCACAAAATTTCTCTCAAAGCATTACTTACGTTACTCCAGAGATTAGCCAGTTCCGATGGGGAAAGTTGAAAGGAAATTACAAGCTCAAGGGAATGTTGGAGGGTGATCTTTCAGAAGGCATGCGGGAGAAGAACAAAGGGCTGAGGGATGGAAGCCGATGGGTTCTGACAAACTCTTACCTGGCGTAATAATTTCTAGCGCTTTGAACTAAAAGCATAGATTCAGACTCCGTGCTACAGGTTATCGGAAGATTGCCGTCCTCTCTTGAGTTCCTCTGCTCCCTGTAGTTGATAGTTTATGCTTGATGCGTCTTTCTTGTCTCAGACTGGCTGAGAGTATAGGCACAGAACAGCACGTCCTTATGAGAGGGAAGCCCAGCTCAGAGTAAGAATGATACCAGGTCTATCTGGGTCAGATGCCCGCTCCAATTTCAGTGGGGCTTTGAGTTGCCAGACAGAGCCTGTCAAAAATTCCAAGACCTTGGAACTACAAAGCAAAAAGACAGGCGATAGGTGTGTGTGTGTGTGTGTGTGTGTGTGAGTGTGGGTTAGATATGGCTAGCTGGCAACTTTCCAGATTCACGTATGCAAATCAAAATGTCTGGATGCTGACTGAACCATTGGTTCTTAGTTTGAATTAGAATATTAAATTGAATATCAAGGTAGCAGCCTGAGAAGTTATATATATATATATATATATATATATATATATATATATATATATATATATATATATATATATATATATATATATATATATATATATATACATGTGTGTGTGTGAAAGCATTGCCATTAATGTACACTTGGCTTTTTTAGGTTCTCAAATGTTAGACGGCATATACCCCTTAATTAAGAATTCACTTTACCCAGGGAATAACTTAAAGCAAAAGGCACCATATTTGATGAGTGAATCTGCCTTGCAAGAATTCTAACCTATGCTGGTTCGAATTTAATGCAGGAATTATTATAACTATTATCTATTAGCAATATTATTACAAGCCAGTAACTTATTAATTCAGCCGTAAGTTGATTCTGACTTCCCTCTACTGCACATGTTGCTGTCTCATTGGAACACATTTCTTATAATCGAAATCATCTCATCTCCATCATTACAGCTGGGTGCCAAGTTTGTAAAATCTTGGCGATTTATGATAATTTTGTTGCTAAATTACGTTTATTTTTTATATTATCAAATATTAGAACACAAATACCACTTTATTCCGAATTTACTTATCCATGGAAAGAGCTTAAGGTCTTTCCAAGGAACATCTAGGCTGAGCAGGAATCGAACCTATGCCTACTGTAATTGATGCAGAGACAAGATTAACTTGTTTGTTCATCAACGGTGAGAGATGGAAGCTGATTTCTCGTGTACATACACATTCCTGGTTAGCTCAGGTTTTGAACTTAAAATCAAAATCAATTCCTCTCCATCGCGATAGCAGGGTTGTGTTGTGAGTTTGTAACACGTGGCTGTCTGTGATAACTTGGCATTAATTCACATTTGACATTTTAGCACTCTCAAATATTAGACCGCAAATACTCCTTACCTTGGAATTACTTACACGGCCAGGAGATCATGTACGATAAGTCCATCTGCCTTTGCTAGGAATCGAGCTTATGCCTTTTGAGTCTGGTACAGAGACAACAGTAACTTACTCATTTAGCCATCAAGGGAGATATAAGCTGAATTAGACTGTGCTGTATTTGTTCATGCGGAATTCATAAGCTATAGCCTACTTAGGTTGGAGATCAGCATATTTCTACCACACTAGTCTAGATGCTAGCTTGTAAACACGACTATTTATGATAAGTAGCCTATACGACCACAAATACCTCTTGACATCTAATTCACTTAGTATCGAAATATTATTTTTTTAATTACCTATAGATTAATTCCTTTGCATTCGCTAGCCCTTCTTCCTGTTTTGGCTGCAGCGATTGTTCTCTGCAATGGAAATTACCCGGGACTGTCGTTTTAATGAGGCTTTCTAGCTTTCAATGGTATTTGGTGATATCATTTTGATCATATCCGTTTGTATGAATTATAATATTTATGAAAGCATTAAACTCTGCAGCTCTCTGTGAAGGAGATTATCGTTTTGGTGTTTATGTATATTTTTCATTTCATTAAAGGAGACTACAGGTTATTCATCAGATTCCTAGGCTAATTTGACAAGAGGAGAGGGATTATGTAGGTCTTAAGTGTGTTCGTGTTTTAATTAACAATGTTTACCGGTCTTTTCCCCTACCTGATCATATAGTATTATTCTCTGTCTGGGATCAGAGGAAATTGCCTCTCTCTCTCTCTCTCTCTCTCTCTCTCTCTCTCTCTCTCTCTCTCTCTCTCTCTCTCTCTCTAGTAGTAGTAGTAGTTGTTGAGGGATTTGTTTGTAAATTTTGTTAACTAAATCATAAATCCCAAAAATAATACTTAGTGAAAGAAAACAAAACGAACCTATTTGTGAGACAGTGATTATCGAGCATCAAAATACTCGTGAACCTCTCAGTGATGTAGGACCGTTCCTTGTGTACACAGGTTTATACATAAATCAATGCACGGTAAAATTGGGTTAAGGAAACGCGAAAATACATTAACAATTCATTACAAAAAATATTATGTAAATACCTAATCCTGCGATAGCTAAAATTAATCAAAGTACAACATAACATTAAGACAAGACCTTCAGTAATAAATGAACATATACATGCATTCTCTTGACCACTCGTATAATTATCGAAGCTCTCGAAGGTAGTCGGGTAGCGTGAGTCTAAAACAGACAATCACCAACACATAGTGACACTAGAAGGCGATGGTACTTGGCATAAGGTGAAAACCTCTAATTCAAACTCTGCAGATTCTAGCATTATAAACCTGCTTAATTATCAATAACTATAAGCTTTTCCTGAATATACATCGTCGAATTTAGTGCTTCAGAAGGGTTTGTAGAGTTCGGTAATATTTCACTAGTATATTCGTTATAATTTTTCTCTGTAAAAAAGGAAATTATAAGAAAAGGGTAAGAGCATAAGTATATGCCACTTCTTAACCCTGTTTTTCTCAATTTTTGCATTTGGATTGAAGAACACAATCTTTGCAGCAAATTTGTGGCATTACTAATTTTTCAGGGCATTTATATGTATCAGCTCTCTAAATCATTGCCGTATATCGGAACTTGGAGGAAGAGCTGCGGAAAAGAAACAAAAAGACAAAAGTGCAAAGAACAGTGTCATAAAATGATAATGAAGTGACCATAACAACCTAATTTATTACGTTAATTAATACTACGTTTGCTGGTTGAACTATTGGGCAGTTGTTGGTCTTCCGTGCTGTGCGGAGTGGACGGTGGGATCCTTACATCAGGGAGTCACTTGAGCACTGAAAACCCTGAGGACTTTGTAGGGATAGGAAGTGCCGTGGAGTACGGGGTGGAGTGGAGAGACTCCACTTTTAAGTCCAATCTCTACTGCTTATCGCTCCATCATTACAAGACTGTCGTAACTCAAAAAATTGAAGTTTTGAGTTACATAGCTCATAAGATTGCCCATTTAATTCTGCGTCTTTTGGTAATAAAGTCGTAAGTCTAAGTACATTTTTGGCTGAGAGATGGCGCTGGGAAGATTTTAAGTCTAAATCAAAATCTCGGTGCAGTTATAGGACTTTGAAACTTTAAAACGCTTCTCCTGAAAACTCAAGATTTTGGAGTTACGACAGTCTTGTAATGATGGAGCGTTATGTATTTTTCAGGTGTGCACACACAGTAGCCACTATTTAATACACTGATGATTTAATGTGATAAGTTTTTCACTAAAGAAAGCGTGAGATATGTTTCAAGAAACTATTTATTACAGGTACAGGATTAGGAATATAGTGGCTAATGTGTGTGTGCACACCTGAACAATACATAAGCAGTAAAGACTAGACTTACAAGTGGAGTCTCTGCACTCCATCCCGTACTCCACGGCACTTCTATCCCTACAAAATCCTCAGGGTTTTCAGTGCTCAGTGCCCAATGACTGACTCTGATGTGAAGGCTCCCACCGTCCACTCCGCGCACCAAGGAAGACCAGCAACTGCCCAGCAGTTCAGCCACCAAACGTAGTATTAATAAAGTAATAAATTAGGTTGTTATGGTCACTTCATTATCATTTTATGACAGTATCCTTTGTAGTTTTGTTTTTTGTGCTTCTTCTCCGCAGCTCTTCTTCCAAGTTCCGGTATGCGGCAATGATTTAGAGAGCTGATCCCTATCAATGCCCTGAAAAATTATAATTTGCTGCAAAGATTATGTTCTTCAATCCAAATACAAAAATTGAGAAAAACAGGGTGAAGAAGTGGCATAATTATACGCTTACCCTTTTCTTATAATTTCCTTTTTTACAGAGAAAAATTATAACGAATATGCTAGTGAAATCTTACCGAACTCTACAAACTCTTACGGAGCAGTAAAATCGACGATGAATGTTCAGGAAAAGATTATGGCTGTTGTTGATGACTAAGCCGGTTTATAATGTCATGGGAGCATCCCTTAAGAAAAAGACTTTAGTTCAGATTCGACTTTGTTTTTTCTGTATAATGAACAGGCGGGTTAATTTTCAAGCAAATATAGTAGGACAAAATTTGTTTATAGTTGAAAGAAAAGCATCAAGATACTTTTAGGGAAAGTAAGTAATTCTTCAGAGATCGTTAGATGATGTGGGCTGTTGAGCACGCTGCAACTGTGCGTACGAATCACTGTCCTTATGCACAGCTGCAACGTGTTGAACCGTCCACAGCGAGCGTTCTCTGTGAATCGTCCACAGCGAGCGATCTGTGTGAACCGTCCACAGCGAACGACCTCTGGCACTTGGGCATCATGGGGAATATCAACAGGTGACGGAAGATCTGCTCACCGTGTTTGGCGCAGCACGTGCTTTCTTTGTTAACTCAAACAAATCTAGATCTATTTCACAGTCCACCAGTTAAGGAATCTAACATTGACATCTAGTAACATGTACGCTTTTGCCCCATCACTTGCGTAGTGAGGAAAAAAATGTATACTCATTTAAGAGGAGTAGAATATGAGCGCGAAGAGCAAAATTAACAACTGGCAACTAACTCAAATCCAAGGGGAAAGACTGCCAAGTATTCGGTGCCGGTCTAGTGAGCCAGTGTGTGATGAAGGTTGGTCGCGGACGGTGACCGGAAAACGCCTCCCGCCATTGTTCCCCTGGCTCGCTTTCTCGGCCAGCATCGCCATACTGTAGAAACTGTTTGATCCCGTAATCCTTGGCGTTGTCAGGGAATGATAAATTTCCATACATTTTAACTTATGATATTCTTTTTTTACATTCATCGTGATGTGAATTTTGCTTTTAATATTTATTACAGCGACACTAATTGATGGAAGAATTGTTCCAAATAAAGAGAGATGTACTGATTAAGGCAACAGTCCTTTAATCCAATAAGAAGCGACAGTTGCACAAAAATTTGTTTTGTCATTAATTGTTCAGTAACGCTGTTTCATAGTTACACTATCTTCTCTGTGTAGCTGAGGTACATGACTTGCAAGAAAAGGAGAGTCAAAAATGTGAGAGTGAAAAGTTCGGGTTCGCAGCCCCGAAAAGGGAGAACACGTGACGACTTAAATGCGTCAATATTTCGCGATACCTTTGTGAAACGAATGTCCTGAATCCTACTCAAGCAATTAAGGTAAGAATAGTTTGATGCACTTTTCAGATGAAGAAAAATCTCTCTCTCTCTCTCTCTCTCTCTCTCTCTCTCTCTCTCTCTCTCTCTCTCTCTCTCTCTCTCTCTGAGAAACACAAAACATAAGTTATGGAACCATTTTCATCATAGACAAGGAATTCACTAAACCCAGGCTCACGTTTCTTCACACGCGCACAACGATTTCAGCATCCATCAACTTTATAATTATCAAGCTCAACAGAATTCATCAAACACAGACATCAATTTCCGAAACAGTCATTGGTTTCTTCTAATATTTCCAACGAATTCATCAACACAACAAACTATTTCTTCAACACAGACACTTATGTCAAAGAACAGAAACTCAAATTTCATAGAACAAAATCACATTTTATGAAGGTATTAAACACTGATTTTTAAAACCCTTGGCCATTGCCGTTTAAGAAGAGCACAGCGCAGGCACATTATTGTCCAGACTTAGAAGCTTATTACTGTACATAAACTTTTCAGTTTTCCCACGCACTGAATAAATCTATCAGAAACAAAAACTGACTTCATTACAGGCAAACATATAAAACACACGGACTATTCAGATGCAAATCCTTTTTTTAAATTAAATCTAAACACTGATGGCATGATAAAGTGCACATATTTCATGAAATACTAGGAATAGCACATGTAAACATATCCACGGTCACGAAACACTGTGGTTATACGATGGAATTTGAAAAGTAAAATGATCAAGGCAATTGGTAGAACATAAAAAAAAAAAAACTTCTTTATAAGGCTTTCGTTACCTTTTAACAGGTTTTTGACTTTCCTATTGAAACCACTGACCACATTGTCTAATGGGTTCTTATTTAATTCTTTATATGTACTCTCATCACCCAAAAGACTATCCATTTTTTCTGTATATTCACTTTTATTTAAAATTACAAGAGCGCCTGAAAAAAGAAAAAAATATACACATGACAAAAGCAGATAAATCAGGCGCTCTTGTAATTTTAGATAAAAGTGACTATATAAAAAAAATGGATAGTCTTTTGGGTGATGATAGTACTTATAAAAAATTAAATAAGAACCCGTTAGACAATGTGAACAGTGATTTCAATAGGAAAGTGAAAAACCTGTTAAAAGTTAACGAAAGCCTTATAAAGAAGTTGTGTGTGACCTCTCCGTCGCTACCGTGTATGGTACAATAAAAACCCACAAAACAAACTTTCCTGCCAGGCCAATTATCAGTTCAGTTGGTTTCGCATCTTACAATCTAGTGAAGTACCTAGAGGATATTCTCAACCCATTGGTAGGTACTATCTCAAATGCCAACATCAAGAGTAATGTGGACCTGATAAATAAACTAAATAGTGTAGAGATTAATAGTGAATCCAGGCTTATGAGTTTTGATGTAGTATCGCTATTCACAAAGGTAGCCAATTGATGATCTGATGGAGTTTTTATCGGAATTATTAGAGAACACACAGCTGGATATCCCATTTTTTAAAAGCACTTTAACTGAACTGATTAAATTATGTGTGAAAGAGTGTAAATTTGAATATATACATATAAATTGATATACAAGGTATGACTGAAGCTATGGTACATATGACTGAAATGCTGACATTGCAATGCGTACGGTGACAATAATACATTTGATCTGACCATAATATGAAAGAAGATAATATGTGTATACAGGATGTGTGATGTATACATGCTGTGTTTCTTGTCTCCTCGCGTTTTGCACGCGGTGTTGTTGTGAGGAGATTAGTGAGCCAGGTGAGACGATGGTGGGTGGGGTCCACGTGGGACCTACACCCTAATATCGGAACTGGCTGCATAAGTCTATTCTTTATTTCAGTTAATGTGGTCTATGTGGAATTGCTTATGCAGGTCAACACCAATTTAAAAAGAAAAAGAAAAAGCAAGATGCTTGTGTATTTAGACTGCTCATCATCTAAATATAAAAAAAAAAAAGATGCTCAGACAGACTGCACCAAGATCTTCATATGATATTATATAACTTAATGTATCTTTTATCAGAGATATCAGTTGCATACTTCACAGTTGCGGAAACTCAAATGTATGGTGTCATCATTCATGGACGGAGCTCATCATGACCGAAAGGAGTCAAATCCGTACTGGCAATCATTGGTGTGATGCCATTCCCCTTTCGAGAGCTAGCCAATCACTGGTGTGTAGTGGGCGGGACTTAGCTGCAAAGGGCCATGGATTTTGCTATAAACAAGGCCACCGAAAATAGGTCCATCTTTCGGTGGTTTCGGTATAATGCTGTATGAGCGGCGGCCCATGAAACTTTAACTACAGGGTTGTGGTGGCCTATCCTATATCGTTGTCAGGAGCATTATGGCTAACTTTAACATTAAATAAAATAAAAACTACTGAGGCTAGAGGGCTGCAATTTGGTATGTTTGATGATTGGAGGGTGGATGAACAACATACCAATTTGCAGCCCTCTAGCCTCAGTAGTTTTTAATGTCTAGGGGCAGACAGAAAAAGCGCCGATGGACTGACAAAGCCGGCAAAATAGTTTTCCTTTCAGAAAACTAAAAATCACATTACCAAAAGCTTGAGTTTGGTCAAAATAGAGGTGTTTGAGTTATAAATTATTGTATGAATTCAGGAGTTGCTGGCGTGCAAGTTTTTAAGGATGACAATCCTAGAAAAAAAAAAAGGACTGCATATTGACAAACAGATAAAACATCAGAAGTGGAAGGTTAGACATGTCAAAATAAGATACCCTTATTACAATCGCCGACGTTTCTGGACCTCAATTGTCCCATTTTCAAGGCTAAAAAGTCAAATAAATTTGTAAACATTAAAAGGACCCAGGCACAAATGAATTTAAAAAAACTACAAATTGTTATTTAGAATGGACAAATGAAATTAAAGTACAGACGAGAAGGCACACCTAAGTATCAAGAAGAAAGAAAGTCGAGTGACAACGAAGTGTACCTTGGGGTTCCTTTAAACACTCACGACAGATATAGTCACATTTTTTACTGTGGCGATACTTTCCTGAAAAAGGAGTGTGTTTTTTTTATTCGTACTGTCAATTTTTCAAAGAACTATACTTAGCAAGCTTCATGAGTATGTCAAAAATGAGGTGGCTCTTGTTCTTAAAACCATAAAGTAGCGATAGAAAGGTTAACATCATGCGATCAGTTTTACTATTGTTGCAGAATATAGCCTTGCCAGAAGGTAACGACAAGATACTTAGGGATAAGAAAAGGAATGCTTTGAATATCCAGCTAGAAAAGGGAAATCACCTAATCCTCTTGTCTTTTCAGTATTATTCCTCTTGCGTATTTTAGCTATGTACAGTATATTCATTTACGTGTGTGTGTTTTTTTATGGAATATTTACTTCTTGGCTTGCTCTTTTTTATGGGCATGCCTGCTGAAACTTTTCCTACGACCCCATCCTTTCAGAATAAAAAAAAAACGATGATAACATGTATTAGATTTAGAAAATTAAGCAGAAATTAAACGGAGATAAAAGCCCATGCCAACAAATATTATCTTTTATGAGAGAGAGAGAGAGAGAGAGAGAGAGAGAGAGAGAGAGAGAGAGAGAGAGAGAGAGAGAGAGAGAGAGAATAACCAAGTTATCGAAAATGGAAAATCTTAAGACTACCAGATTCTCCAATTAAGTTCAGATCGACGACATAATTTGCGACCTCCACCGTCTCATATTTGGCGATGTCCCAGGGTACAAAAATGCGTTCTCTACCATGTCAGGTGTCTAATGAACTCATTTTTATTGCGAGGTTTCAAAGGCGTCCTCGCTAAAAGCAGTCGGGATGTTTGAAGTGCCAAAAGGGATCGTAGGAAATTCTGCTGAATTGCTCTTACCTTTCCTCTTTAGTCGGATGGAAAGTGTTCCTCTCCTACTGTTTTTCTGTTTTGTATTCCTTTAGTAGGTGCGTTGCAATTATAGAGAAGTGGTTGCCTTTGTATGAAACGTCATAATAAAAAATCTTAGCTCTTGTGGATAGGATACTGATTTCTCTTATTAAGCAGCTCAATGGTCAATTATCGAAGATGATATCTGAGGAAACATAGTTTATATAACTTCAATAGAAGCCAGCCTAATGCTAAATCACTTCCTCAGAAAATATAAAAGATACTGATCTTGCAATATTGCCATTTTTACTAGGGGATCGATGCTTTTTTTTGACAGTATGGTTATCATTATTACATATGAAGGTAAAATTAACTTTTAAATTCACTCTTAGTGTTATTAAATTTGGTATAGTTTAACTCATAAGGCTAACAAAGATCTACTGGCTAATAATGTAAATTTTTTTCAGAGAATGTCTTTTTTAGGCCACCTCAGTGGAACAAATAGCTATTTTTGGGACAAAAATAATTCCTCACTTAATTCCAGTCGTTTTATTTAAGAAAAAGTTGTTATATTGTTAAAATTACCTCCGCCAAGGTGGTTTTGTTTTGCCTTTATACAGTATGTCTGTCTGTCTGTCTGTCTGTCTGTCTTTCCATCTGCCTGTTAAGTTGATTAGTGGCATTATGCAAAAGGTTATGGGTGGATTTTGATGAAATTTTTAAGAGTGGTACAAAATGGACAGGGAAATATTTTATAAGATTATTTCTCTTATGTGGCCTCCTTTGTGGTGGGTGAGGTGGGGGGATAAGCCCCTGCTACCATAAAAGTTAAACCATTTTAGCTATATTCGATATCTAGAATATTCCAGTGAAGTAGGATCAAATGTCATGATTTATAGAGCAGTTATTGCACCTTATCGAGTATCTAGGTAATAAAAAGGCTCACAAACTTTTATTTTACAAAATTAACTTTTTCAAATTATTTTCCTAACGTATTGGTGGAGGTATGCGCTATGGGCACTTTATAGTATTTTAAGAGTTTCTTTATTCCACTATTTTGTATAAAACAGCTGGAAATGATACACAATCTTATCTGACATAAAATAAATTTTTCACTTTTAACGACTGAAAATTAAATGAAGCGTATATAGGCCTATACTTACAACTTTACTGTACTTACATAATGAATGTTAGCTGTGCTCATAGTCATTATCACCTAAATCACTGTTTACATCATCGTCAAGCACTGAAGCATCATCGGGAAGATTTCTTATCTTCCTCTCTGTTCTGTTTCTCAAGGGACTTACGTAAGAGTCTGAGGAACGCAATAATATTATCGTTATATCTTTATTGGTTTCTGTTCTTGATGATTTATAGCTGAACCCCCCACGGTATCTTCTAAATTCTCTATTTCGGGCTTCTTGGGCCTTCTATGAAAGTGATCCAATAGGTATGCTGAACTGTTGAATAACATCAGGTGCATGAATTAATATCTTGTGCAGTGACTGAGGCAAATAATGCCAATTAAACGCTTTCTCTATTGCTCTGCCATTTCTAGTGAATGCTTCTTAAATTTGTTTGGTTCAGTTTCCTTCCCAGAAGACAGGACAGCAAGGATTCTATGAAGTAGTTCAATTAAAGCTTCATCTATATCTGTAATTCTGGAGGAATCCTCCGCATTTTGAAAAATAAACATCGGTGGAGTATTACCATCATTTGAGGTTCCAGAGCCTCCTGGATTAGGCATATCGACAACAAGACGAACTTCATTTTTCAGCTGCCATTTAACTGTTGCCTTTTGGTTCTGCTCAAGATCTTTTTCTTCTTGGGACCTTACTTGCCATTTCTTGACAGGAGTTCGATACGCTATATGTAGCAGGTATTTCATATATCTGATCCATGCATGTAAGGTCGAAAGGCCATACTTGAGGTAATCTTCAGAGATCTTTCTTTTCATAAACTGGTTGATGCCATTCATACATTTGGGACTTGGTCCACAAATGCTACAGCACTGGAATGCTGCTGCGAAATAGATAAAGAGGTTGAAACTTTGCCGTCAACCATAGTAACAAAGAGTTCATGAAATACATTACCAACTACCAACTACCAACTACCTAGGTTCTAGACATTTCTAGCGGAATCAATAAAATCATTCTCAGCTCTCAAAATATCAATAGTTAAATTTACAAAGGAAAATTTTGAAAGTCAACAATAAAAAGTGGAAGATGTAGCAGGATTTTTCCAAACTATAATATTGGAATTTTTTTCAGGACAATTAATCTATAATTTCAAAGGAACAATGCGTGTCATAAAAATACCAGCTTCAGTAGACAAATCTCTTTTATTTGATGAAGTCTTTTGCATATAAATTTGTTGACCTGTTGAACCATCAAATCATATCTTTGATATCAAAATATCCTTTGTAAATGCAGGATATTACTTAGCTCATTGTATACAGATCTCAAAACTCTCTGAGTAGTTTAGCAGATTTGCATGATTCGCTCATCATCGCGTAGCTTTAAAGCCGTTTGCACTCATTCACCAAATCCATTTCCCATTTGTCTGCTCTACTGTTGGTTAACTAATAATTTTTCAGTGTCATTTCCATCACATTGTCAAATGCGCTCATGGTGGATTGGATGTTCACTCAACACGACTTCGTTTCTCTCTCTCTCTCTCTCTCTCTCTCTCTCTCTCTCTCTCTCTCTCTCTCTCTCTCTCTCTCTCTCTCTCGTTCAATTGCCATGCTTTATACTTATTCCCCTCACTGATTGACAATCACCTGAGCATTGATCTTTCATCCACTACGCGCTTCCGTTCACAAGGAATTTACATACAATATATCCGCGCCGTTTACCACGTGTTGATTCATATTACTTCTCCAAAGATATTCTCAATGGAAAAGATCTCTGCTCTTTTCCTCTGCGCCCTCTATCTTTACTTGCTTTTTATTGAATAACTTAATCGTAGTGTGCATTTATAATATATTTACTGCAGACACTTTTTGTCACATGTTTCAGTTCAACCATCGCAAATCTGTCATTATTTTGAGTCTGGCATGCCATTTCCTATATGGATATAACTTGGTCATTCATAATAGATTGTCATATTCTTTCCTCTGAAGCAATTCAGTTTCTTAAAGGACTTAAATAAAAAAGATTTAATAAAGTACAAAGAGGATGGTTCAAACACTGACTATATATATATATATATATATATATATATATATATATATATATATATATATATATATATATATATATATATATATATATATATAAATGTCTTTTACTGTAATACTACAGTATAATATGAAGATAAGAAGTCCCATAAAACACTATTTGAACGTTGCAACCATATATTTCGGGCACTAGCTTCTGCGCCCCTGTTCACTGGAAAATATGGACAGATGAAATGTTACAAGGGTATATATACAAAAGCATATAGGTGTGGCATTAAGTCTCCGATGGTATGCAGGTGACCGTTTCCTAAGAAGGAGGAGAGTAAACGGTTCCCTAGTGGGTTTTCGGCCATTAACTCCCGTTTGGCGTCGATTCTGGTGGTCTTGTGCCCTGGAACACCTTCTTCACTAGCGGTCTGAGGATTAAAGCGTCGATGTCGTCCGATTTCCAATGTCCTCCTGACAAGTTCATATTGTTGGTTTGATTGATGATAGCAGATTCCAGCATCTTTCTTTTGTACGGACAGCTACTTTTGAAAACCAGCTCCGCCCCACTCCAGTTTATGATATGTCCTGTATTTCTGATATGTAGGAAAATCGCCGAACTCTCCGAAGCGTAACGTACTGATCTTTTGTGCTCTGTCATTCGTTGTCTTTGTCACCTCTTTTTGCAACTTTGCAATAATGGGAGAACCATTCCGTTAAATTTGTGCGTGTGCATGACACTCACCAGTGGGGTTCTTTGTGATAATGATTAAAGTGATAAATAAAGTTAATTGAAAGTAATGATGCTAGTGCAACGATACAAAGAAGCGATGATCTATTCACACACGTTCACACTAATAAAAATGAAAAAGCAGATGACAGGTAAAGAGACCGCTCAGTTGGTAGAAAAGGAGTTCTTGGAGAAAATGACAATAGAGAAAGTTTCATGTAAATGTGCTTGAAGGTGCCTTGAGTTTTGGAAATACATGTTTCCCAAAGAAGAGTAATTAAAAGTATAATTAGGAAAGGTAAATGGTGAAGAAAAGAGCTTGTCAGATTATGTATTATTACGGGGTTGAAAACAATTAAGTTGATGGATTTAGTGGAGAGAAGAAGAATGGCCAATGATACATCTGATTGTTATTAGGAAAATGCAGGAGTCAAAGCATATAGAAGTTTAGTTGATGACAATTGAGGAGAAATATCACTTTAAATCGATTGAAGATAATTGGGAGTGCTAAAGGGGGAATGGAAACTGCATATAAAAGATGATTAAAATGGGCAAATGTTAAAGACACTGAAGTGGAAGGCATATATGAGGAGTATGTAAAATTCAACGAACTGTCCATAGACTTGACAGGGAGAGTTTGGGGATACGGAAGATTGGACGAGTAGTAAGTGGTGAGATGAAGTTATTGAAGAAAAGAAAAGGGAGAGAAAACATAATAAACAAGTAAACACGATGGTGGATAAGTAAGAGAAAAAGAGGGTAAATAAGGGAAAGACAAAGATGAACTTGTGCAAATACTTCAAGAACAAGAACGTCGTTCTCTATGCAGTGTGATGCAGAGCAAACGATTAATGAGCAAGTGGATCGTAGATGCAAAAATGCTGTCAAAAGGAAATGTTTGTTCTACTTGTTACAGAGTTAATATTTGTGGTTTTATTGGAAAGGATAAAGGAGAAACAGATCTGAACGATGCAAAAGTAGAAGGGATTGGGATAATTGTAATATGTGTCGAGGGGAATTTTGAGGCTCTAGGAGTCGTTTTGATTTTAAATAAGGGGCTGAAGTACTACTGGATATTAACTCATCCAAGTACGGTAACTTAAGTTATGCATTTATTTAATTAATTAAACGAATGTCCCTCATGTTATATTATTCATGAAACATGGACCGTTCAAACCTAGAAACCTAGACCTTTCCAGTATTAAATATATCTTCATACAAACCATACAAGTGATTTACATAACAGAAATTTTGAAAATATAACAACCCTATTTGGAAAATTAATTCCTTCCAAACAATAACTCCGGAATTAGATACCATCAAAAGCTTAAAATCTTCAAACACTTCAGCTTAAAACAGACTACCGAAAAAATAGTACTCCTAGGAATCATCACTAAGACCAATAAACTCCGACTATTTGATCACCAAAAAAAAGAGTAACACTAAAACCATCCAATTATAGATATATATTTTCCGAAAATTTCAGCTCCGAAAGCAATTGTGCTTCAAAAATTATAGTATATCAAACTTAGCGCAAAATAAGAGTAAATACATTCTCCTGCCAAACCAAGTTCTAGTGGATTTTCCTTAGGTAACTCTAAGTGTATAAAAATCCATAATGATGTAAAAACAACCAATTTCTTCAATGGAAAATTTTGTAAGCATATGAAATGGTAAAAGCATATATGAAATTTTATCTTCTTACAGTGGAAAAATTCCGTTACACTTTTAATTCATTTGAAATTTACGCTTCGAATGGCATTTGTTTTTATAAACATTAATAGCATAAATGTAAGAATATGAACGAGTTATAAAATTTCTCACATTCTAACTAATGAGCATTAGCAAATAGCCATGCATTTGCTAGTTTGGTTAATGCATATCCAAGCGTATTCTGGGTATTGTGCTGTCAAATCTTACAAAGTATTGAGCGTTTTTGGATAAAGAGAATAACTGAGAGAGAGAGAGAGAGAGAGAGAGAGAGAGAGAGAGAGAGAGAGAGAGAGAGAGAGAGAGAGAGAGAGAATAAATGTTGACTGAAATTATGGGGACCACCGACTTGAAATTCAAGCTTCCATCAAATATGGTGTTCATTTAAAGAATTAACAGAAGATAATAGGAAATACAGAAAGACGAGATCGGTTATTAGAGAAGAAAAAATAATAGATTAATAAATAGTTAAAAAAATTCAAGAAAATGGGTTAATAAATAGATAGATAAGAATTCAAGAAAATTCTAAAATGTTACAAGAATTGTTTTAAGGTAGTAAGGCACTTCACCTTTGCTAGAAGTTCCAATTACCTAACATCCTCAGGGAGACTGTTCCAGAGGATGTGGGCAGAGGAATAAAGGACCTTTGCGACTGAGAAGTTCGAAAGAGTCGCATTTACTGCATATCGTTGCTGCTGTTCAGCAAATCTGGTTGCTCTCGGCAGGAAATGAGGATAAGTGATCAACTGTGAACATGAAAGATCTCTATTAAAGCACAACTTATGAAAAACCGACAAACAAAAGATCATTCGTCCATGGTCCAAGTCATAACTGCTGATGTCAGGGTGCAGAAACCTACCACCGCGAACTAATCTATCTAAAGGAGATAAATCTCTGGCAGAAGCAGACATCCACACTGGAGAACTGTATTCTAGCAAAAGAAGAACAAATTGCCTAAAGTACGTTTCACTGATTTCATCAGTGTTGCAAATATATGATGCCTTACGTCCACAGCCTAACTTCCGTGCAACATTTGCTAACCCTTTCATTAGATGTTTCTAAAAAGTAAGATGTGAGTCAAAAGTCACACCTAGAATAGTTAAGGCTCCAGCCTCATTCAACAGAGTTCCATCCATCTGAAGGGGAGGATGGGGTGGAAAGTCTGTACAAGATATGCTAATCAACTGTGTTTTTGTTTTACTGGAGTTCAGCCTCATACCCTGCCGACTACACCGTCCACTAATCTGGTCCATCTCCCAATTGAGACTGAGGGTAGCCTCATTTCTCATAAGTGGAGTTTACTACGCCAACAAGTTTTGCATCATTGGCAAACTGAACAAACTTGTTTTCCAGGACAATGACCATTAACCATTAACAGCAACTCCTATCTATAAGGAAATCTTGAATTAAATCTAAATCATATTGACCCACTCCAAGATTCTGAAGTTTATAACTAAATTGCCTTGATGATTTACTAAGTTGAAATCAGTACTAAAATCTATGGAATTACCTTACACTCAAAAACCATATCAAGGTTCTCTTCCAAACGGCATGTCAAATCCAAAAGAGCATTGCCCGTACCTAACTGCTTCCTATAGGCATATTGACTGCCAACTAACAATCTTTTAGATTCCACATTCTTATATAGTGGTTTAAAATAAGTTTTTCTGCAACTTTGGAGGGCACAGGGAGAATTGAAATTGGCGGGTAGTTGCCGCAGTCTACAGACATGCCAATCTTTGTAACAGGCACTTCATTAAAAGTTTGTGCTCATCCACAAATACTACGTCGAATAAAAGTCCATAGAATCTACTAATCTTGGGAGACAACACACTAGAAACCTTAAAAAAAAGGGGGGGGGGGAAGAATCCATCAGGGTCTTCTCCACCCAAGCCATCAAGATTGTCAAGAATGTTCTTAGCATCCCTAGAGCAAAATGCAAATTTTGAAAGAATAGGTTCAGGATGACAAGTATTAAGGAGGTAAATGAAAATACTTAGTCTGATGGATTGGGGCAAAATCCCATTTTCTGATACTTAATTCATGGCTGTTGTCGCAAGGGGAACAACGAGGTGAAGTATGGTGGCTTCCCTCTTGCATGAGTTTCTTTCCGTAAGATTGTTTGTTCAAGGAGTTATGGAAAAGGTTCAAAAGATTTGTAATAACCTATCATCAAAGAAATATATGACACTGTAATTATGAAGGCTCAAGTAAAAATGGATAATGAAAAACGCTTTTTCCTTTCTGCTTGCTTTTGGGCCTCATTGTTTGCAAGTTCTGCTCCCAGTAGACTCTTATGGCACCGGAAAAGTTTTTTTTTTTATATATCGCCTGTTGTTGTTGAGAAGGGACGTTAACCCTAAGCTTAACTCTTAGTCTTTGTCCTACTCACGGAGAGAAGAGATTCTCAAACCTCAGATAATACAAGAAAATAAATGTTAAAAATTACGTTAACATTAGAAAATGGTCCTAAATTTACAAAGCAGGCCCCAGTTCCATCCATCTTTCTCACCCTCTCGCTCGCACAATCTCTTTTTCTGTTGGCTCCCTGAAAACCTGTAACTCTTCCCTTGGTTATTTAAATGGCCGCCATGCAACGTATCTAAATTAAAAACAAGAGCGAGAACGTAATTTTTAATTACATATTAAGCAAATTAAGTACGGAGGAGGAAAAAAGACTAATCATACCACCAATAAAGACGCATCTGAATTCCTTAGAACCTGCTGTACTTCTAGACCGAGGGAAATTCCTCGGCGAAACTAAGTTTCTCTCCAAAGTTTCAAAGGAATGCATTATAATCTTTTAGGAAGTAGTGAATATCGTGATCTCCGCAAGTAAGACATTTTAGAATTGCGAGAGAGGGCAGTGATGTAGAGAGTAGCAAGTAAAAAAAGCGCCGAAGTTTCTTCGGCGCAATGGAGTTTTCTGTACTGCCGTTACAGTGTATAATCAAGACCACCGAAAATAGATCTGTCTTTCGATGGTCTCGGTATAGTGCTGTATGAACCGCGGCCCATGAAACTTTAACCACTGTTCAGTGGTAGCCTATCATATTTCGTTGCCAGAAGCACGATTATGGCTAACTTTAACCTTAAATAAAATAAAAACTAATGAGGCTAAAGGGCTGCGATTTGGTATGTTTGATGATTGGAGGGTGACTGATTAACATACCACTTTGCAGCCCTCTAACCTCAGTAGTTTTTAAGATCTGAGGGCGGACAGAAAAATTGTTGACAGAAAAAAAGTGAGGACAGAGAGAACTAAAAATTAAGTCCAAAAACGGTCAAGTAGGAAAATGAGAAAAAATATTGTTGAGAAAATATTTCTAAGAAAGATTAAAGGAGAAATCTGAGTAAAGAAATGATTAAGGAAGAAAATTAGATGCTGCCTAAGAACTAAAAATGAAAAATAAAAAGACGGAAATAAGTATTAAAGAGACATATATATACGAGGAAAAGAATGAAGACGAAAACTGAGAAATAGAGATGCAAAAAGAAATGATTAGAAGAGGAAAATGGAAAGATTAAGCAAGTAGGAATTAAAAAATGGCAAAAGAATCAGCGAAAATAGTAACAAAATCAAGTATTTAGAAGGGAAATAAACGGAAAAAAATTAAAAGGAAATAAGAAATAAGATTAGCAAGAAAAAAATATAAAAAATGGAAAATAGAGGTGAGTAAAACCTCCATAAGATAACTAATATTTTAGTCATATGCAAATGGAAACACTTCTGTTTCACTTGCGTTTTTAACAAATGCCAGAATGTAATTCCGCTCTATCTCGGAAAAAATGCCAAAGGGGCAATTATAACTAATAACTGGTTGGTCACCTGGTTGATTCGAACCACCAACAGCAACTACCTCAGACTTCAGAGACGGGTTGTTTCACAATTAGGCTGCCACGAGAGGTACAAGTTGAAATTGCATTTACTGTACACATGCCCGTCAAATGTAGGTATTTGTACTTTGTGTCAGCTTCAACCCACCCCCAATCAAGACAGCCGATTGATATGTCTAAAACACAGTTATTTTTTTTTTATTTATATTACATCAACGAGACTTTTTTATATTCACACACATTAAACAACATATGTTGTTTGATGTCCCGTTCACTCTACCTTCTAAATAATAACAAACTGGCATTATAATTTATGTGGGGTTAGTCACTCGAAGATTCGAACCACTGGCCTAAACTACCTCAGACTTTAGTGGAGAGCTTTCTTACCACAGGGTAAGAGAGGTATTAGTTGAAAATTACTCTGCTTTGCATATTCCGTATTTGTACTTAGCTTCGGCATCACCCAACCCAACAATAACAGCTGATCGGTATGCATGAAACACATAGCTATTTATGAATTTATATCACATTAGCTTGACATTTTTTTATATTCACATACATTAAGCTACAAATGTCATTTAATATCCATATTCACTCTACCTTGGAAATATTACCAAAGGGGAATTATAACTGCCAAATGGTTAGTCGCATGGCAGATAAAGGCTACCAAAATGCAACTACCTTGGGTTGTTTTGAGTTAGTTGGAGACATAGAATCCTGTCCCAGGAAGAGGTCATAGCCTCCAGGGAGGTAACTGGCTACTGCAAGTGTGTAGACCTTTCTTCAGTGGGGCCTCGTGACTGTCAAACAAACTGTTGGGAGAATCAATTTTACCCGATAATTACTCTCGATGGTGACGAGTTTGTTTTTCTATTTTAGCCTCATGGGGGACTTTGTCTTCCCTTATCAGGGGGGTTTGCCCGCCAGTGTCTTTAAATGTCTCGACCTGGCATGCAGGGTAGTTACCTTGAGGAGGTGCCACAATTATTGGGCCCCCCAGCTGGAGGGCCTAGAGATTGATGATTGGTAACAGCCACTGCAATGGCAGGTGTAGCGGTTTTGCTAGGGCAATTCTTCCAGAGGAATGAGTGCCCATAAATCTTACAGGCAGAGCAATAAATCTTGCTAAAGTCCTTTTGAGGAGCTAAGGAAGGTTGAAGTTGTTTCTTGGATTGATCAGGGGGAGGCATTGCAGTGGCTCTCCCTTAAAGTAGCACTGGGATTCTAAGTGCCCCTTCTTTTTGTAATGAGTGCAAACAGGAATTTTAGAAAAGGGCCCATTCCTTGGTTGCACTTACAATGAGGTGTGACTTGATCTTTCGATGCAGGGAACTGGCATGAGAATGATAATGGTCCCAGTCATCCACTAAGCAGCAGCACTCATCGCAGGTCTTGGGACGTTTCTCACATAGGTAAGTGGCTAAGGAACTTAGAGCATAATAGAAGAAGTTTTCTAGTTGTATATACTCTAAGAGTTCCTCAAACGTTGTTATGTTAAGGGCTTCCAGCCAATGCTTGGCAGCTCGAGTCTTGTGATAGGCCCAATCTGTCCAACTTTGACATGCTTCCTTTGACTGGCGTTGTCTCCAACGTTCAGGTGTCATTTCATAGGCCTTAATTATGGCCTTCCTGACCTCTTCGAGGTCCCCCCTGAGCATCATTGATTAGGGAGCGGAGAGCGACTGGGCCTTTTCTGCTCATGTGTTTTCCAAGGATCAGGGAGATTTTTGCAGCAGAGGCTTGAAATTGGTGAAGACACATTCCATTTGTTCGAGCCAGGCCTCGGGTTCGGCATCATTCCCCTTTGGAATTAGCGAGCTTATGCTATTGAGAGTGGACTGTGGAGTGGCCGGAGTGTGATATTCAGTCCTATGTTGAGCGAGCACTCACCTGGCAAGCTTTTCAAGTGCCAACACATGGTTGTGCTGGCATTCCCTTTCTTGTCTTTCCAATTCAGCGAGGGCTCTCTTCTCCTGGGCCAAGGGCTAGTTCAAACTGTTGTTGCTTCTCCGCATCTTCTTTCTTCTCTTCTCTCTTCCTCTCCTCCTTGGCTTCTCTCTCCTGTTTTGCATCAGCTACTTGGTCTTGAAGTCATGAGTTCAGTTGTGCCCGCCCCCTCCGAGATTCATCCCCTTCCGAATATCTAGGAAGTTCCTGTAATCTTCGGTAGACACAGACATGTTGCTGCGGCTGTTGTGAGCCTCAAGCTCCACGTAAGGTACTAGATAGATAAGTAGTAGACCATACAATCAACTGCACGGACTGGAAATGGAACTCTGCTTTTGTCAGGGTGTGGTTATGCAATGGTGTGGGCCAATAGGTGGCACTACTAGTAATGGGAGTGCCCCCTTGGTGAAGTGGCACTGGCACTAAGTGCAAGGTCATTCCGGAGAACTGGGGATGGCACTGGGTCAGATGCTAATGGCAGTAATTCAGGCGAGGGCCTACAAATATTGGGCCAGTAATGCAATGTTTGCACGTTGGTGGGTTGCACTTCAGGAGCGGGTTGGTGCTAACACAGCCCAAGTCACATATGAAGCAGACTTGGAGCTAAATAAGCAAAACTTTCGAGATGAGCGACAAGTTACATACACACAACAATCACTTATATGCTGAGTGCAGATTTGAATTCGAGCGAAAAGTTACATAAATACGACAATTGCTCATTTGCCAAGTGCAGAAGTGAGGTTCTGAAGAAATGTAATTTGTTCAAACGAATGGGTTTGCAATTTGTTCAAGATTACGATTCTGGTTTTACCAAACAATAGTAATTTGTTCAAGAGAACGATTCTGGTTTGCTCCAAAGAACAGTAACTTATAAAAAAAATGGGTTTGTTTTTTGTTCAAAAGAACGGTTCTGGTTATGGCTCTCATTCCTGAGAATCGAGCACGATTAAATGCATGAGTGTAGGTAAATGTGAGGTAAGTGTAAATTGGTTTGTGAGAGTATCGCAGAGTTTGAGAGCAGGCAAACTTCTAGTAGCAATTTGAAAAACAATGTTACAAACAGTTCACAGATACAAGTAAGTTATAAAACAATGGGTTACTAACATTAACACCGTTCACATATAAATTGTTTAGACTGGCAATATTCTTAACATTAAAAGTTGTCTCATTCTCACCCATGAGGGACATAACCTTAAGGAATGATGACGTCTATTTTAGATAGTGGTTTTCATCACAGAATTGACACTGGGTTAAAATATACCACAGTTATGCAAAGAAATAGTGTACATGGGACCTAAAAGTTAAAATGATGTTATGGTGTTAAATGTTGATGAAGTGCATGTTTGAATATTTTCCATTTTCTCCAATAGAATAATGTAGGCATATCATAAAATTAAATTAACACTGGGTATTATGAATTCTTACTTTATTTTACCAGGAATTCTTCTTAACACAGCTGAAGTGAGAGACAATTGTGTTGGTGCGGAGGTTGCCAGATACCTCTGTCCTAACTATGTAAATTTAGCAAATTTCACTGTGAATAGAGAGAAATTGTGCACTTTTCTCTTAATGTATTACTTCACTAACTCACTTCCTAACTAATTCCTAATTAGTTAAGCCATGCAATTTGCTAACATGCGGTAGCAAGAGTCCCTGACTTCTGCCCAACTGGCAATACTACTACCTCCGCTGTCTGAGGACTCACACAGTCGAGACTCGCTGCCCTCAAAAGCATACAGTATGGAATTCTGAATTTTAAGTATTCCTGAATCACAAAGTACGAATAGCAAATGGTAAAATGAATACTTACACTGTATACCTCTTTCCACTGTATATCCATAGAATTAAAAGGGATTTTACATTACAGGTTCATTCCTGTGTTGCAAATTCTACTAGCAAATGCTAGTTGCTGAAGGTTGCACAAGCAATACAAGATGCAAGCTGCAATCACTTGCTGGCTATGGTCGCCATTCTTATGAATATTAATTGATCTATTACTCTTACCTTGGCGTCACGGTTCCTGACTGATGATTAACACCCACAACAAACAAACAAAATTGTAATTTTAAAGAAATTTCACTTTGAGATAGGACTCAGTAGAGAAATTCTAGGTCTTAGTTAATTGCATGTATTTGCAATTAATCAGAAGAGTAAATTACACAAAGTAATTCCCACTGGCAATTGGCACTTATGGTACAAACTAACACAAACTTAATTAACTGGAGTGCCAACAATTGTGTAATCATTACTCAAATCAGTCAACCAGCAAAAAATTCAATAACTGGAGTGCCAAACTATCGGGCAGTAAAAATTTAAATTTGCTAGATTGGGTTGATTGATGCCTGAGGACACAGTGGAACAGATGGAGATACAGTGGTATTTAGAGCATTTCTGTAAACATGAAGAAAAGGCACATTAACACTCGGTGCAGTAAAACACAATCTAATTATACAAAGAGAGATTGTCAAAGACCCAAGGAGTGAGATGTCACTTTATGATTAAGCAAATTATTACTGTTTAACACTGATGATTTATATCAACAATGAAACAGTAGGTCTTAGCACATTGAAAAGAGAAACAGAAATGAGAATAAGAACAAAAGGAATGACCAAAGAACTTTCTACCTGGACTTTACCTTTACATGCTGAGTGGAGCTTTTGTGCATCAACCGCAATAAAGCCTCTGTACATGGGGCTTCCTTGTTACACTCAGATAGGCTTGGATAGGAGGTTCTTGGCCAAACAAAGGGGTTCTGGGGAAAGCCACTAAGGACATGCTTCCTCTGTGGGGTTTAGCCTGTGACTCTACTGCTTGCCCTCTCTCTCTCTCTCTCGGCATTTTTATGCTCTTCTCAACCAACTGGCTTTCAGTACCTGGGGCATGTCAGGTGCGGGCACTTTGACTAGTATGTGAAGTCGTTAAGGCTCTGCTTCTCTGTCTTTCAGGGACAAGGAGTTGATCTGGAACAGAAGATCTTAGGCCAGAGGTCATTAAGGTCAAGTTAGAATGGCCTTTTAGCGAGGCCTAGGAGGAGGATAATGGAAGAGCTCTTTTGACCATGTCAAATCTATTGTTGAATTTAAACTGGAAACAGGGATTAGCAGAGGACTTGTCTCCTTGGGCTCAGAGTGTGTCTCCCAGACGAAAAACAGGGTGAGAGAAGTATGTAGCAATACTTCTAGAAATATATATATATATATATATATATATATATATATATATATATATATATATATATATATATATATATATATATATATATATATATATATATATATATATATGCATTAACCAACCGACTAAGGTTGCGGTTATTAAATAAGGTCAAACTGAGGAAGTCGATAAGTTCTCATATTAATCTAAAAACCTTCATTAAGTTTCCAAGGTGCACGTTTTTAAATTATTAATTTGTTTTAATAACAAAAGAATGCTTGTGGTAACCTTCTGTAGGTTAAATGCAGTTACGGTAACTGTAAATGTATGGTAAAGGTTAACATTTAACAACTGACTTAAGTTAACATGAACGTAATTTTTTAGTTGAATTTGTATTGCATGCCTAAAATTAGTTTTTTTTTTTTTTTTTTGTAGATCTCAATTTTTCTTTTGTTTTACGTCTTCAAAATCATCTAAATGTGATATTAAGCTACTGACACAAGTTAAGGATGAGGAAAACATGAATTATTGTCTCGTTTCATTTTGCTTCGCTTGGTCTACTTTCGCTTCGTTTGCAAGAACTCCGCTTTTACCGAAGCATTCAATCAATTCCAGCTCCGTTTTAATCTGGGTTCGTAATTTCCGAGAAAGATGTAATCGTCATAAAGCAGATTCCGGACACCAGAGACCTTGTTTCTCGTCAGCAGAAATATGCGAAAGGAATGGGATCTTATTATGGGATGTGAGTCTGGAATGAGATAGACTCATCCACTCCCTTTTCCTTAAGTTATTACGATTCTATATCGTGGATTTCTCCTTTTTTTCTCGTCTTGTCTTTTCCAGCAATTTCAGTAGAAGTTCATTTTTCAGGCTCTCCTGACTAAACTGCCAAGTTCCATGAGAAAGACAAGAAAACAAAAAACTGGGTGAAAGGCAGAAGATCAAAAAGGAGATTTTTCGAGAGAATGTGAAGAGAACAACAACTTTTCCTATTGAAACTGAGTAGAGGAATTTCCACAGGGTGTAATGATGTCAACCAAATACATTTTACTATCCTTCAGTCATGGTTCAAGCATGTCCCCCTTATAAAATTCTGTACTCCTGCAGTTTATTTGAAATTTAATATCATGTGAAATAGAGAGTTTAGGAAGAATACTTAAGATATAATGAATAAGAAGACCCATATATATATATATATATATATATATATATATATATATATATATATATATATATATATATATATATATATATACGAATGTGTGAATGTGTATGTGTGTATGTATGTATATATACCCTAACGGGTTGATTTTTGGATCTAATGATGACCAACTCAGGATCTTAGATTCTTAAGCTCTCACTATCTTTAGTAACCGTTACTGGAACTCTCATGTTGAGAGCATCAGACCGTCATTAATGATCAGCTATCCAACTAACGACCAAGCACCGATGCTTTTTTTTTTTTTTTTTTTTTTTTAGTGATCCGTGGTTTAGTTACCAATGTACTCATCGGTAACTTTTTTTCTTTTGCTCTACGGACTATAGTGCATTGTCAAGAAGGTAAAAAAAAAAAAAACTCACAGTGGCAGACAGTAAGGTAAATCCATTCTATTTTTCCATATTAATACCAAATTTTGGAAGGCATTTTGTGTAGGATTTATTATTAATATTCGATTACATTGTGTTCCTGTTTTGCGTAATATAACTATTAGCTTAAGTATGTTTTCAAAATGAAGGTAAAACTTTTCTAATAGCATGATACATACAATAGATGAAGTACAATACGTATACTATGTAAATTATATTCGAGTCCGTTGCTTCGAATACTAATAGATGTGGGTAAAAAAATAATGAAAGTAAAAGCAATTCACTGGATAAATTAATGTGATTTTATGTATGCAGACAGCAGTTAACTTTTCAAGTGCTTGGAGCGTCTAAGCCTTCTGATAAGTGACACCGACCCTATAGTGTGGTCAACATCTGGGCATTTTCAAGATATTATCCTAAAGCTAAAAAATTCACAATGTTTCTAGCCTAAATTTAATTGTATTTCACACTTGATGTTTAGGCGAAGAAATTATTCTGAAAGGCATCATCTTTACGAAAATCATCATGATGTGTACAGAAATCGGATAAATCTAAGTCTGGTAAGTTGAAGGCTTAAAAGTCTACAAGTAACGAAAAAATATATTAATATGCTTTGCTGTGGAAAGGCTGGCGTAAATATCAATAAACTATTTTGGAAAGGGAGTTTGTGGAATACTTTGTGTTAAGTTTTTTTTTGTTTTTATTTTGTGCTATGAATTAGAAATCATTAATTTTAAAATGACGCCGAACTGAGTATCATGGCACGGCATAAAAATCAACTTTGCAGGATGGGGGAAGAGAAATACAGCTAAATTCAAATACAGTTGGAGAGAAATGGAGCACCATTGGCAGTAACTTACATGCTCAAAATGTTTTTGTTGTTACATAACATTTTATTTATTCACTTATCCACTTATCTATTATTATTATTATTATTATTATTATTATTATTATTATTATTATTATTATTATTATTATTATTATTATTATTATTACATTCTATGACTTTGGAGAAAATTTTCCGGTAGTTACTTTAGGCATTGATAATTACTGTTCCCAGTTATTTCTTCCGTGACCTATTTTTCAAGGTCGAAGGAAAATTTAAAGGCCAAAATCCAAGAATTTTCCTCTTAAACCATAATAGTTAGAGACCTCCGGTCATCACGTTTTGTTCTTGTGTGAATTGTATTTTTTTTATTATATTTTTTATATTGATATATTTTTAAAGTCACGTGTCATCTTATTTTCTTAATGAAACATGGTAATTCGGTTCCTTAGAAGTTGGTGAGGATTCTTTTTATTTTATGCTTTTGGCCTTTACTTATTTTTCATGGTCACATCAAGTTTGAATTGCTGAGACTTGGCAGATAGATACTTTAGGGACTGGCGGCTCATTTTCCAACCTAATGTTGATCTTGACCTATTTTCAAAATCTCAGGTCACTCTAAACACCAAAACTTTTATTTTCTTATAATCCGATGAAATTTTGTGATAGATATCTGGGCTGTTGTTATTGACCAACCCGTTTTTCAGGTCCACGGTCAGTTCAAAAGTCACCATAATATTTTCCTAAGATTTTGATGAAACATGAATGGTAGGCAAGAATTGAGTTTAGCTATTTTTTTTTTCGAAATATTTTAGACGTGACCTATTCTTCAAGGTATTGGGGTGGCAATTAATTTCCCAAAAAATTTTCAGTTACTTTCATTAAAGAATGTTTTTTTCCATTTTTCGTTGTTTACATACCAACCGTTCAAAGCAAAAGCTCTCATTTTAATTTTATGGATATAAATATCGATTTCTTTTCATTTTTGTTACCTAATGAGCTGTTATTTTCTAACTGGGACCAATAAAACTGTAAATTGTCATTAATATTGTTTTGGTTTAATATACATCCTTTTCTAAATGTCTTTGAAAATAATTAGAGCAGAATTTATTTTTAGCCAAAAAACGATAGTACTTCATAAACAGAGAGAGAGAGAGAGAGAGAGAGAGAGAGAGAGAGAGAGAGAGAGAGAGAGAGAGAGAGAGAGAGAAGCAGAAACTTTTCAGTGCAAAATAGCAAAGGGGAGAACGTGCCATCAGGCACCGCAATGAAGAAGTTATGATAAATACTTTGACTGTGCGCGGTTAAAATTTTGTTTCTACATTCAAGTGTATAATACGATATAAAAAATTAAAAAAGAAAACATACGGTCCAAAATGCATCCTAAACATAGTGAATGAAGTTGATGGTGTCAATAGGTCGGGTTAATACTTGCATAGGTGACCGCCATGAAATGGCACAAAGATTGGTCCATATAAAATCACTCGTCAGCCACTACGCAGCATATTGGACTGGCAACCCACCTCCATATATAAATAAATATATATATATATATATATATATATATATATATATATATATATATATATATATATATATATATATATATTTATTTACTTATTTATTTATTTATTTATAACTGTTGTGTGTTTGTGTGTGTGTATATAAATATATATATATATATATATATATATAAATTATATAAAGAGGACTGTGTGTTTTTACTGTGTGTGTGTATTTATATAGTATAAGAACGGTATAAATATATATACATATATATACATATATATATATATATATATATATATATATATATATATATATATATATATATATATATATATATATATTATATATATATATATATATATATATATATTATTCCTATGCTTATGGATCAAATCAGATCTGTTTACTTTATTCCTTGCTTATGGATCAAATCAGGGGATCTGTCTGAACTCCAGGGAAATATACTATTACACCTAGTGAGCAGACAGTTGGAAGTTGAAAGCCGTATTACAACAAACATAAGTTGCAGATAAACACTTAGGGTTACTTTAAAGGTAATATATTTACAATTAAACACATAAATCAGAAGACTGGGGAATGACAGGCAGGGAAAGTAATATTCTGCTTCGGGATTAAGTAACTCACCATTGTTCAAGTATTGAAGAATAAATGAAGGGTCCTCTTGGAAGGGCCCCGATGATGTGAGGGCAGTGAGGATGTTACTGCAAAAAGCAGTTGTTTCCACAGCTCACGACACAGTCTGCAATTTTGAAAAATGAAAACAGCTATGTACGGAAATTATCTCGATGTCGAGAGGCTGCATAAATGCTGCAAAGATATCTCGATTCTGGTGTGAGCTGCATTAATTTTGTTAACATTTCACATTTGGGCTAATTGATTCAGGACTTTGTGAGAAAACAAACTTCAGAAAAGGAAATGAATTTAGTCAATAAGGTTTAAGTTGCCTGAATGCTTGAAGAAAACCACGAATCAGGACATTCCTTATAACGTAGCGGTGGAGAACCTCATCAAAAGCATGCGTCAGGGATGGAGGGATGAGTTTAATGGGTCACACTTGAAAGTATTGGGAGCTGCAGCGAGGGTGCCACGTTGATAGCATGCAGGGGGATATGCTTTTGATCTGGCGCCAAGCAGGGTTCTGAGACAGCAGCTCTGGAATCTGTCATATTTAAGCCCTTGGGGATTAAAATTTGGTCGTTCTTATGGGGCACTGAGTTCGCAGTTGAGTCAAACTCCGTTTCCTGTCAAGCCCTTCCTGATTCTGGTGACTTCTGCCAACCCATGTTTGCCAGTTCTTATGGGGGACTCAACTTTCCACCAGTAGTTTCAGCAGGCTTCATCTCCATTCACCTTTTACCTGAAAGGAGGTATTTCAAGCAGTCACCAGTTCTTAGGAAAGGTCAAAAGATGTACCAAAAGGGGGAGTATGGAGAGTAAGTTAGGTAGGGGCTGAGTTTCTCACACCCTTCCTCAGTTAGTTATCAGTGTGAAAAATATTTCTTTTAATTTATAAATTATAAATTAGTTGATTATATAGTCGTTACCCAAGTTTGATTATATATATATATGGAATGTATATTATAATTTATATATAAACAATATATATATATATATATATATATATATATATATATATATATATATATATATATATATATATATATATATATATATATATATATATATATATATATATATATATATATATGTGTGTGTGTGTGTGTTTTGTGTGTGTGTGTGTGTGTATACATACTTATATATATATATATATATAAAATATATATCCTATATATATATATATATATATATATATATATATATATATATATGATTAAGGTATATATATATATATATATACACACATACTACATATACACACCGGCCGTATATAGGCTATATATATATATATATATATATATATATATATATATATTCCCTTTATATATATCGGCTATATATAGTTATATATGTATATATATATATATGTATATATATATATATATATATATGTATATATATATATATATATATATATAATATATCTCTATATCTCTAGAATTATATATATATATATATATATATATATATATATATATATATATATATATAATATATATATATAATGCAAACACTTTTCATACGATATTGTAAAAATGCATACACGAGTAAAAATATTGCAGCCCTCTTTACAAATTTGCATCAAGTATGTAAATTATATTTACGGACAGCACACACAAACATACACGTAGTTATACTCCAGCGTTGTAAATTTATGACCTTTTAAAAAGCTGCCCAGTAATGATGCTATGAAATAAAGTGTGGAAAAATCCTTGTGAAATAACATTTCTTAATCGATTCCAAGGAATCCTGAGGAAGCCACTGCATTTTATATAAATATATAAACGGAAATGGTTTCTGCTGTGGATAAATTATCAGTCTGTTTGACATGCAACACTTGAATTTTATTGGTCACAACATTTTTGTAAATTTTCACAATGCTATTTTCCTCTCTGTTTTGAAAGCAACTGTTTTATTATTTATAATTTTTTTTTATTGGAAATGATGAAATGATTGTCCTAACGTTTATAATAAACTAAGTGCTGTTTTCATTTAAAATTACTTACCTCTTTATTCCTTGCGTACTTTTCAAACGTAATAGTAATAAAACGATTAGGTCTTTATTAATTGTAACTTCGTACTGGAAGGTTAAAAGAGTATAACTGATTAAAATACTGATGGAAAACTTGAAAGGTAACTTAGGCATTTTGTTATGAAACATATTTGCCAAATGCAGTCACAAAATATCTGTACAACAAATGACTATTACTTACAGCTGAAAATTTCGATTCTTTAGAGGAAAATATATCTATTAAGAAAAATCGAACATGAAACTCATGTGGAGAACCAGAGAGAGAGAGAGAGAGAGAGAGAGAGAGAGAGAGAGAGAGAGAGAGAGAGAGATGCGAACACATTTACATGTATTAATATGAAATTGTCATTGCTTCATTTATTCACTGACTCTTGTCCTCTCAGTAGAATTATCTGGTGTAATGACTCCCAAATACTTGCAGGAACCTGCTGCCTCCATTCATCACCCCATCGTTGCCGGTTACCGTTTATCATCACATTCCTATTATTTCTCACATTTAACTCTTTACTTTCTCGGCTTGCAAACACTCTGTCGTCACTTAAAGATAAAGATACTAACAGGGACAAAGACATAATACACCATTGTCTCTGCTCCATTACTTATTCCAGAGCAGTCATTCGTTCGCCTACAAATTCTAACGCACGCTATAGTTCCATCTTAAAAGCAATAGATCGTTTGTACTTTACAACTACAACACTTCACATTTCCTGTTTATGATTCTTTCTGAAGCTTTTTCTAGGTCCATGGTAGCCTCGTACAGTTTTTTCCATTTTCTTTAAAATTTTTCAAATAAATTTTTCATGACAAACACTTGTTTCACATATTTACTCTCTTATTTTTCTGTGATTATGCCAAACAAATCATGACTGGTACTCAGTTTTTATTTTTCATATTTACTCTTGAATGTCATCAGGCCAAGAGGAGGAAGTGAAGCTTGTTGACCAAGCTCTTTCGTTTCGTTTTTAATGCACCTCCCTGTGTATGCGCTAACCGTTGATTTTCCAAGTGCTTCGGTTTATATCGGCTGCTTTACAGTACAGTATGTGGTTGTCTGCTCGTTTATTTTACTGGAGTTTGCTGTTGGATTGTGTTCGTTTATTACACCATTTTATTTCTTTGTATCACGATTAACAGAAATTTCAGTGCTTGTTTCGTGCTTTTGGTCTTCTTGCCTCGCTTTTTCATTTTATTTATTTTTTTTATTTCATGGATAAGGACGATGACATGGATTTAAAAGTTCCTACGTCCTTGCTTGTAAGCTATGAAAATGTATATATGAAACCGTGTTTTAGCTTATACCTTTGTTTCTGTAGTTGATGGTGAGTATGCATATTTTCATTGTTATGCTGACTTGAAGGTACATTAAAATTCGTATCTATGTAGTGTGTTTATGCATGCAGATTAGTGTTTGCATGCTCTGATGACTGCATGTATGACTAAATACATATACAATCAGAGCGTATAGTAGAGCGCATTTATTATTATTTATATTTATGTGGACGGGTGAAGTTGTATTTCTTCAGTTACAAGTTTGTATTGAGTAACTGGCCTATGGAAAGTTGGAGGGTAAGGCCGATTCTCGCAAGATTGAATTAATATTTCTCTCTCTCTCTCTCTCTCTCTCTCTCTCTCTCTCTCTCTCTCTCTCTCTCTCTATATATATATATATATATATATATATATATATATATATATATATATATATATATATATATATATATATATATATATATATATATATATATATATATATAAGTAAAAAGCAATGCATTCTAAGGGCCTTAGAGATCAAATATATACTGTACAATATGCTTTGCATTCTGTTACATCAATTAAAAACCAATTTGCAAAAGCTTAGAAAAGTGCGATGAAAAAAGATGGATTTGAGTTTGTTTGGTTATGCAGAATTAAGGAGCTTACAAAAAAAGATTCATCTCGCCACTACAATCTTTTGAGAGTGAGATTAAAAAAATGTATATTTATTTGATCACAAAATATTGCGGTCTTTATCGCTTTATGTATTCAGTATGTTCACATATCACCTCAGAAATTTAAAGGAGAGAAACAGAGAGCTCAACGTAGATAATATTTATTTTTCGAATGTTCGAACAGTCCAGTCTTTTCAGTATTTGTATATAGATTCATCTTTGTATTAGATTGCTCCATTTTTATCAATTTTAGTTGAAGAGTTCTTTGCGTATGCAAAAAATTCCTTAGATTTAATTTTCGGCTTCCAACAATTAAAGAAATAGCAGTTGTGTCCTATTTTTCATCTCTTCAATAACCTTTTAAATGTTCGTTAGATTTAAGTGAATTTCTACGCCGTTGATTACTGGAACGCATCTCACTTGTTCTTTATTCATATACACTTGTTGTGTTCAGATCTGAAGCCAAAAATGACTCGAATCGTGAGGCAGAGTTAACTTGTAGCTTGCTTTCCGCTTCCTTTATTACGTGAAAAATCGCGAGGGTTCCACAGAATTTTCAAGTACAGCCGTCGAAATGTCAGCCTAATAAAGGGCAAGTCATGGCGCCATGGCAGGAAAACCTTTTCACTAAAATCCAAAAAAGCTGTTAGGAGTCACAGTCCTTTTGCTACGAAATAATTTTATCCTCTGATTTTTTTTCCCGCGGTTTTTGCAACAGGCTGCTCATTAGATTGATGTTAGGCGGCTTTTTGTGTAAGATTATCTTACTAGCATGCCAAGGCCAACAGGACTAGCACTTTGTAATTTTATTCTGCCTCTAAAACTTCTATACTTGTACTACAACTCCCTAGTAGCTAAACATACACTATTTTTTGAACTCTCGGACTGTTATCACTTACTCATATTCTATATAGGATTCACATTTTATTAGCAAACCTCTATGCCCATTGATTGTCCAAGCTTTAATCTAGCAGTTTAGTAACTGAAAGCCAATACTGAGCAACCTTCACCATTTAGTAAGAATCTCTATTCATAAGGCATTCGGAGGGATCTCTGAAACTTCGGGAGCCCCGTCGAACGGCATCTAAGGCCAAATTACATCGATCCCTGTCAGTTATTGCACGCTAGTAGAAAATATGACGCCAGTTTTGCTGGCCGCTCTTTTCATCATTGGGAAAATTTATATTGGGCTGGTCTCCTCTTTGCAAACAATATCGTTGACTCATTGGCAATAAAACTACACGTTAACTGGGGCTTAATGTATTAGCGTTCGATGACTGCGGGAAGAAGTAATGTTGCTGTGCTTTCTGTATGTCTTTTGTCTCCTTTTTTTTTTTAGAGTTGCCTTTGGCCAGTTCTCGAGATTCTCTGTACAGAACTCCGCAGCTTTATTTTCATTTTGTAATCGTTTATTTTCAATACGTGCAAAAACTTAAGTTTCCCTGTAACAAGAGAAAAACATATGCAGCTCTCTAATGAGGTATTTGAAGGGGCAACGTATATAGTGTAAACTCCATTTTGGTGTGAGCAAATGAGAAAGAGGAAGATATAGTCGAATATTCATACACATACACACACCAAAGGGAGAGAGAGAGAGAGAGAGAGAGAGAGAGAGAGAGAGAGAGAGAGAGAGAGAGAGAGAGAGAGAGAGAGAGAGAGAGATGTATTAGCGTTTATATGCATTAACACGAAATTGTCATTACTTCATGTATTCACTGACACTTGTCCTCTCAGTACTGAATTATCTGGTATATTAACTCCCAAATACTTGCAGGAACCTGCTGCCTCCATTCACCGCCCCATCGTTGCCAGTTACCGTTTATTATCATATTCCTATTCTTTTTCACATTTAACTCTGTACTTTCTCAGCTTGCAAACACTGTGTCGTCACTTAAAGACAAAGATACTAACAGGGACAAAGACATAATACAACATTGTCTCTGCTCCATTACTTATTCCAGAGCGGTCACTCGCCCGCCTACAAATTCTAATGCACGCTATAGTTCCATCCTAAAAGCAATAGACTGTTTGTGCTTTACAACCACAACACTTCACATTACCTGTTTATGGTTGTTTCTTAAGCTTTTTCTATGTCCATGTAAGCCTCGAACAGTTTTTTCCTTTTGCTTTAAAATTTTTCAAATAAATTTTTCATGACAAACACTTGTTCCACATACTTTTTCCTTTATTAGGCTTGTGGAAGGGTGGAAGTGGGAAAAATGTTTACATAAGCTTTCTTGGTGCCATTTGATGTTGAAATGTGTCCTGAATCACATATTCAAAATCCCATAATTTCACTTTGGGGAAAATTTTGTACAGTGGCATAATATTTTTCATCATTTCTGATCCTACAATTAAGGGGTTGGGAAATCTGGTGGAACAGTAAGATATGTACCAAAGAGGATGTGGTGTATGTTAGAAGATTATTGGCAGGCTACATACCTTTGCCAAGTTAGGCCCATCTCAAAGTTTTGAACCAATATTACAATATTAGTGGGCTGAAAGGAAAGGTGCCATCGATAGTGTGGTTTAATTTAGGAGGTGGTACATGGAGCAGTTACTTCCTCCATTGTAGGAAGACTTATGTGCTCTTCCAAGTACTCCTCTGCTATTAACAGGGGTGTCCTTCCTCCTCTGGTCTTGCTTAGGACAGGCAGTCAGTATTCACTGGCGGAGTTACCACCCCTGCACCCAACCAGCCAGTATTTGTTATTTAGTGCTATTAAGGATCCAGGAAACCATCATGATATTCATCATCTAAACTTACAGTAGTGGCAGTGTTATTACATGATTGTCCACGGCACTCTTCAGAAGGATCAATCTGAACACTGGTTTTGTCCACCTTTACTCCTGGCTTCAAGACATCCAGTGTTTGAATCATTTGCCTCTTTTTAATTTTAGCACCTCCATAGGACTGACCATCTAAGCCTCTATGTATCTCAAATTCAACAATCTTAGTTTCATCACAGTTGATACCATCACCTTCACTAACTGCCAGACTGCTGGATAGGGATCGGAGTTGGGGTAATGTTTATCAAATGGGTCATGGGAATGGAACCATTCAAGAACTTGGTTCATATCTCTTATATCTTGTTCCCACCTTGTTGCTCCAAACTCCACATGTTGAAGACTGGTACTATACTGCTTTCCAGTTAGTGATGTCATGGCATCATGAATTGCAGCACAAGCATGTATGCTATACACCCACTGCTGTCATATGCTTTCTGGCATACCTCTTCTCCATGGTAAGGACCCTCGACTTTTCAAAGACCTTATCAGGACTTGTTCAATTACCAAATCTATCCATAATCCTGCCAAGAGTCGCTCACTCCTGCGAACAGTGTGATACCCTTCCTCAGTGACCATTGACTATAGCCAGGGACGTTTAGTAGGTAGCTTGCACATTTCTTGAACATAGAGACGGGCACTCATAGCACAGTGAATGTGTCCTGTTGCAGCAATAAGGTTCAGTAATTTGGTCAAGCATTATAATGACCATTCCATAATCCAAGTCTCTCACAGTAGATAATGTTGACGTACTGTACTCCAAGCATCTTAGCCAGAGTTGCAGTTTGTGATCCCATACTTAATTCATTCATAGAACTCTCCATGGTTTTGCATACATGCCAAGCTCTGGAGATTAAAGCAATGAATCTGGTGAAAGTTTCTGGGCCAACACATCACAGAACATATTTTCAAGAGTTTTTATCTGCTTATGGTCCTGCAAAGTAGAGTCTTCATCTACTTCCATGGTCTCACTGTTATTCCCTGAAAGCATCTCAGATTCTTCGTTCATCTCTGTATTTTTGTTAATTTTTACAACTTGAGGAAGTAATGTTGCAAGTACTTTTGTTGCCAATGCTGTCTCAATTAGAAAGGGTCCATGTAGGGCTCTAGCAATTGCCTTGTCACTCATCATGTGTGATACTGTTCTGACCATAGGTTTGCTCCAAAGCTTCTTCAATTCCTGATCCTTTCATCATGTGGAATGCACTTCCACAAGCACTCATCGGAAGATGAAATCCCCCTAATCGCAGAGCAATTTTAGCTGTGTCTTTTTCTGTGACAATTTCCATTGCTTTTAGCAACAGTAGTTGATCAAAAGTCAAACAAGCTGATGGTAAGTTTATTTGACTTGCCTTACCTTCAATGTAGAGAAAGGCTGAGTAAATACATGTGTCATCACTAGGACTGAGATCTATAATAGGCAGGATAAGCACAAATGATTTCTTCATTGGCTGTCCATCTTATGACTTGAAGATATGCTGCATGAACCCAGACCAGTTAGGTGTTGATAGCTATGCCTTACTAAACAGCCATGCAGACTGCCAGTGGTTTGAATAGAAGAAAGATGGTAATATGTGATGTGTCTTGTTGCACTTGCAGCCTGACATTTAGAATAAATGGCGATTATTCCCATGACATGAAATTTTCCTGCACCAGTAAGCATACATATGTTATTGTCTACACTATCACTAGCCCATTGTGTGAAAGTCTGGTCCAGAGGAGGCATTAATGTGTTATAATCCTCATCTTGCACCACAGACTGCTTAAACAATATAACCTCATCATAAGAATTTGAAAAACCAAGCCGATACAGTTCATCAATGAACCATTTTAATCCAGACACAAGATCCATCTCAACACCTACGCCATACATGATGGGTGCCAAAATGGTCTTTGGTCTCATGGCCTGTAGAATGGCTTGGCCAATGCTCACTTGTCTAATATGACTTGATGGCATCAAACTCACCAGCAGTGTCCTTAAGCTTGGTGGAATGTATTCTTTCTCCTTTTCCATGTCTGGGATATGACAGTCTGATGGGTACTCCCCATCTGGCAAGGTAGCTGCAGGAATGATTCTGTAGGCATCTTCTACACTGTCTCCCTTCCTGTCATATTACCATTTTTTGCTTAATATCGTTAGAATTATCTAACTCAAATCAATTTTAGGGAAGTCTTTATCTCTCAGCTTACCTGCACCGTCTTCTAGATCAATTTCTTTACATGTTCTTCGAATTTTAAAATTCTTGAATTCACTTTTTAAGCGATAGAACACCCGTTCTTTTGTCCGACTGGTACCGCAAGACTAAAGACTCCTTGTCGGACCAAAACTGTCAACAACTCCGTTTTCTTTCACTTTGTCCGAAACTCTCGAACAACGTTGAAAAATAAAGACGGGAAAACAAAACTGTTTCCTTATAAGCAATACATTTAACATTAAATTAATTAATTCAATTAGAATACAAAAAGGGGAAAGTTAAGAATTTACATTTAATATTAACAAACGGCAATCATTCAGTTTACTCTCCGTCCATAAACGAACACCAAAAATGGGGACAAAAAGTAAGAACCAAACGAACTAGTCAATTCGACTATTGCCCACGAATGAAATTACCATTCTACAATCAACTATTTCTACAATATGAAGTTTGCCATGTTGAAAAAGAAAACTAAATTCTTCCTTCCTTGTATTTCTGCAAAGAAAACTTGATCGGCATAGTACTCTTGGAGTCTTTGTTTTAGTCGTTTTGGACAGTATACTTCACCACCATCTGCTAATTCACACATTTGCTCATGGAGTTCATCAAGACTGTAAAGTTGTGTATCACATTCACTTTCAAGCCAGGTGCATAGTCTACTAAACGCCCCTAACATTAGATCATCATTTGGTCGGCCTACTGGTTTCCCTGATGAGATGTTAAGCATGAGCGGATAATAGCAATTGTGGTGGTACCCAGTTTCTGCAGCCACAAAGCCAATACAACACTGAATTCTAGCGTGAACCTCGCTTTCCCAGGTGTCATTTCTCTTGGCACATTGTTCGGCAATTTTGTTAACAAAAGGTGGTGTTTCTGCTCGATAAACAGGGTTTCTATCTGGGTGTTTCTCATCATGGCATGCTGCAAGTCCACATAGGAAACACTTTTTCTTCTAATCATATTAACCTTTAACTTTCAATATTGAATGAAGTCGTTTTTGGCATGGAACATCCTCTTCTAATCTTGCCATACCGATCCTGTGAGTATTTGTGCACTTTTTCCAGCAACTTGCATGCACAAGAACTGGATCAGATTGTGCAGCATCAGAAAGATATTTTTGAGACTCCTATTGCCGATTTTGCAGCAGTGAAAGACTGTAGGCATATTACACAGTCCTCTTTTCTGATGACCCCAGTTTCCAGCAAATCTTCTGTGTGTTCATCAGTCATGTTTTCATATTTCAGTCTACTCCAACTGGAAGAAAAGATATATATATATATAATATATATATATATATATATATATATATATATATATATATATATATATATATATATATATATATATATATATATATATATATATATATATATATATATATATATATATATATATATATATATATATATATATATATATATATATATATATATATATATATATATATATATATATATATATATATATGTATATATGTGAGTGATTGTATATATCTGAAACTGAATTTGACAATTTAGTTGATGAAATTTTTCAAGGGGCAGTGCTGCTAATCTACCAGGTTTCAGTAGTATCATACCATAACATTGTGAACCACTCACTTAAGATTAGGCAAGATCTCGTTGAGGCATGCATTCCTCAGATCACCTCCTCACATAAATCTCATCGCCTTTGGCACACTTGTTATCAGTCAACCAATTTCGCGAATATCCAATCATTAGTTTTGAAATTTCTTATTCACCTGTGAGTAAAGAAACAAATATATAAGGAAAACTATACGCTATGGAACTTTACTGAATGAGGTAACATTGTGATCTTAACAGTTATTGTGTAATTCACCCGAAAAATATGTCCAACAATTCAAATATCTATACTCGCGGTCAGCAGCCGTTTGACTAAAAATGATTTTGTATACTGTTGCCAAAATTTTTCCCCAAAGTGGATGACAGGGGATTTTTGACATGTGATAGTAGCCATGTTTCTGCATCATTGACAACAGAAAAGCTTATGTAGGACTTTTTTCCCACTTTCGCTAAAAATTGGGGTTCTTCTACCAGCCTATATCTGTGAATCCATCAGTCACCTGTTTTCCCATTAATTAAAAATGCTGCCGTACGACTTCATTATTATAGTAAGTAATGTTATATTATAGCACAATATTTCTTAACCTCAGCTGTCATCCTTACCCTTATGCAGAACAGTTTCTCCTCACATCCAAATCTTCCGAGCGCTTTCCTCATCCAGACACGTCGTACATTCTCTGCTTGATTACTTGATTACACGTTCACTACCGCACCTCGGTATTTCACTCTTGATCCCATCAACTCTAGTTGTTTACATCCTCGCCTAACGTCCACAAGAGTCACTTCCAGACATTTTCAAAGCTATAGCAGCTTCCACTCTTTTATCACTTAGCTCTGCCTCCTCAGTACAGTATATCTGTTGTGTCCGCAGGAGTATTCCAGTTGCATATTTTTTTCTTTAGTAAAAATTATGAATGTTCATATCTTAAGGGTTCATGCAGCACCGACTGATATTGCATTCGTGTCATATACATCGATGGCAAAACCAAAATTGGATTTTTATTTGTCCTCATATGCATGACACTATCGCTTATTGGAAGACGCAATAATGAAAGAAAGGTCGGGATATTTGGGAATTTATTGAGAGGTTTTCTAATGATTTTTCATACTGTTTGAGACATTCTTTGAAGGAATTTGTTTACGTTCCAAGTTTTGTTTCGAAGGTTATGGTTTCATTTATATATTTATCAGTTTATTTAATCTCGGATTGTTTATGACTTATATAGCTTAACTGTTTATCTATTCATTTTTTATTTGTAGTTTACGCATTACGTATCTGTTTTTATTGGCAAATTGAAACCTACAGTATAGTGTGAACTGAGTATGTAAATGAGAATAAGAGATTAAAAATTATAATGAAGGGGAGGAAAATATGACGAATAACTCCCAAAAGAGACAGAACCAAGAAACAAAAGAGAAAGAGAGAGAAAGAAAGAGCAGGAAGGAAAACGGCAGATATGAAACAAAAGATGCGAAAAAATAAGGAGGAAGGTGAGAGTGAGAAAATTAACTGCTGGTAGAAAAAATTATCGTGGAATATTAGTTGAATGGAATACAGTGAAAAAATCATGTCGGGAGAGGTTTATGAACAATAAAAATGTGGTAAGAGATATAGAGAAAAGGGTGGGAACAAATTTTAAATGGGATTAGGGAAGGTCAACAGAGAGAACACGAGCAGAAAATAAGGAAAAAGACGTAAATGATATGAATAAAGAGAGAATGGGGCAAGGAAGAAGTCGGGGAAGAGGGTAGAAAATGGAAATGTTTGAACAATGACAGAAGAGGATAACAAAAATGCAAAGATACAACAGCGTCCAGAAAATCAACAGAGGAGAGAATGAAATAAACATGAAGACCAAAACCAAAATTGGATGGAGATGGAAGAGGGTGAAAATAGAAGAAATAATATTGGATGATGGGGATTGACTAATAAGTTATAGTGGCTGAAAGAACGAAACAAAGCTAAAAATAATGGAATGATGGATAATAGACAAGAAAAGAGAAGGAAAAAACAGAGAATAAAACGAATACATAACATGGAAGTATATTATTATATGTTGAATGTAGAAAGAATGTGTAAATAGAAAACATAAGTAGAGAAAGGAAAATAAAAATTTTTCAATCACAAGAAAATTATAGGAAAAACATGAAAACAATATAAAACCGAAGGAAAGAACTGGAGGATTAAACCCCTCGGGTACAGTACTTTCTACTTTTGGTGAACGTCCTGGACTATTCGCACAGAAGAGGTTCCTTGGATTCCGAACACTGACGGGTCTTAGGAAAGGGAAAGTCTTCAGAAACAATGACTTTTCTATTTATTCAAACCTTTCTTCGGGTGGCAACATCTCTCAACGATTTTGTATCTGTTGTATATTCTCATTTTTGTTTATTTACTTTTCTTTCAAAACATAGTATAAATCACCGTTTGGTTGGAGTTGTGTTCTGCAATAATCATTATATTGTTAATTGTTGTTGCGAATGAACTTTTCGTTTCGGTAAATTGTAAGCAGAAGTCGATTTCAGACAAAAGTAGCTATAATTCATTTTTAAATTTTGCTTTGGAATTAAAATCTTTTCCGCTATTTCTGAGTGCAAATCACTTTTCACATGGAAACACCTGTAAGTCATTTTCATAATACATTTGGAAGTTCAAAGATTACTTTCGATGAATTTGGATAGTAAGCTGTTTGTGAAATGAGGTATCTCCCAGCCAATTTAAAAAAAAAAAATATTCTCTACAGGAATTGATAAATCACTTTCAACAATCTTTTTTAATCAAATGGCCACAAATTACATGATGTTAATATTAAAACGGCTGGGTTATATATACATTCATCTTTCCATTTGGTTTTAAAAAATTTAGAAAACTTCTCCATGCTTTTAATTAAAACAGATTTGAACGTTTCCAGGCCTTTCATCTTAATCAGTTTTGAAAGATGGGTTTTTTTTCTATCCTTTATGTAAATGAACAATAGAATGACCCTCTTACTTTTTATTTAATTTTTTTTTATAATGGACTAATAATTTTATCTATATGATACTAAGACTGTTTGTTTGTGTCTGAATGCAACCTGGGAATCCTGGAGGCTTCTGGGGCGTCCATCCCTCTCCCCTTCCTCTCCTATTCCCCTCCTCCCTCCTCCTCTCGACTTCCCCCTCCCTTCCTCCTCCTATTCCTCCCTCCCCCCCTTCCTCCCCTCTTCCCCTCCTCCTCCCTCCTCCTATTCCCTCCCTCCCTTTCCCCCCCTCCCCTCCTCCTCCTACTTCCCTCCCCTTCCCTCCCCATCCCTCCCTTCCTCCCCTCCTCCTCCTCTCCCCATTTCCCTCCCCTCCCCTTCCTCCCCCTCCACTTCCTCCCTTTCCCCTCCCTTCCCCCCATTTCCCCCCCTCCATCCTCCTCTCCCACCCACCTTCCCTCCCCTTTCCCCTTCCCTTTTCCACTTCCAAATCCTTTCAAGAACCTCCCACTTCCCCCTCAGGCCGGTGTCGAGGTAGGAGTGGCCCCCTCCCTCAGGGACATTGTTGATCCCCATTTCCCCCTTTTAATGCTGCTATTTTTCATCACAATAAAAAAATATGATAATCCAACGGGTCTCTACTGCCGGTTTAAACAATTCTAGGATCACACACACACACACATGGTTGTAACTTTTTTTTATGAAGCTAGATTCAATGATGTCACATATAACATTTATATGATATATGATTGTTCTCACTAATGTACAAAATATATATATATATTGTCATATATATACATATATTGTCTGGGGAGTTCTTGATATATTTTTCATTGTTGTATATTCTAAATACATTAACACCAAAAATTCTTAAGAAGATATATATATATTATTATAAGGCAGAAAATGTTTGTTGTAAGCTTTCATGCATGCCAATCATTCCTCTCAGGCAGCTAATCTTGGATCCAGTTATAAATCGGCTAAAAACATATAAAACAATTTCCCTTACAAAGAATCTGAGGATGAAAACCTGTTTTAAACCTACTATTTCTCGCCCAGAAACTTCTCACCATTTCATCGATGGTAGTTTCTTAGCAAAAAGTTTTTTACATCTTGGTTCCTTATGTCCAACATACCTACCTGTAAATCAAGAGGTCTATAAACGTCAACTTTCATTATCTCAAATTTACAATCTTTTACACAGAAACAGATGGACGTTGGTGGAAACAGATAAAAACGCCATCAGCTATAAAACATCAACATGCTATTCACTATTAAAATCTCCATTTTTAGTCTAAGTGTTTTGGTTTTGCAAAATGGCAATAGGTTGACAGTATGCAGCAAAACCAACTCATGTGGGCCTGGCAGATTTTAGTGATTTTTATTCCACAAGTCACTACAACTGGCAAGTCTTTTAACTTCTTCACGTAACCACTAATGACGCTATCGCTGCAACACCCTAAACATTTTGCAACTTTTTTCTCACTCAAAAAAGATATCAGTTCACTAAGCATGTTTTAATAGTATCAATCTTTTGCTGTATTTTTTGATCAAAATATCAGCTAGATCATTATAAAAACATTAATTGTGGTAAATGAATCACGAAAAAAGACTCATATATATTAATGAATTTTACTTTTTAGCCACCATAGCAACGTATTTATCTTAATGAATGTATCAGATATATATCAGAAAATGTGGTTGTGGGCATGTGTCATTCCTAACCTGACGTTAGCCGTTTAAATGGCTTACAATTTCCTACAAAGAATCTGAGGATGAAAACCTGTTCTTTCGCCCCCACTTACCCTCATAGGGTTTCAAGTGTCCTGGTACTTAAATCAAGAGCTTAAACTCGATTATATCTCCCACAGAAACTTTTGAAACAGGCCTATAAAATCAACATGCCAACATTTTAGTCTAAGTGTTTGGTTTCCAAAATGGCAATAAGAAAGTAATGACAAAAGTATACCACACTACCAAGACTGTGGAGGAACACACTGAAACATTTTGCAACAAAAAAGATACAGCTTTTTTATGGTCTTTTTGATCAAAATATCACCTTTTTGTGGTATATGAAAAAGACGCATTACAAATGATTTGACCATAGCAACTATATAATTGTTGCTATCTGTAATATTTTGACTCCTTCGCCTTACCCATAGTATGTTACAAAGCCAATAGTATAGGCCACAGGCTCCAGAGCCAAATCCAGCTGTCTCATAATTTATTATTATTAGTATTATTAGCTTAGTATTTATTATTAGACTTATTACTGTATAATTATTATTATTATTATTATTATTATTATTATTATTATTATTATATGAAGGGAGTAGACCCTCTTTTAAACAGGTCTTATTAAAAAGGATGGCTGTATTATGCGAATTTATCTTATATAGTGTTTTTTCTATCTTCCTTTTGATTCGCTTTTCAGGCTCAGCGATGTTAGTCAGTAACTGGCCGATATTCATGTTGGAAAAGGATAGTGTGCGGAATATGGGAAGTCTTTTATTAAAATATCCAATCAGAAGTCGTTCGTCTGGTTTCAGGTTCTATTCTAGGTACCGTCGACATGTTTCGACCAGCTCGTTGATCATCCTCTGGACGTGGTTGCAGAAGGTCTGAAGAAACGAGGTTGTTTTAGATTTAGCTGGCCTTGTGCCAGCACGGGCTCTTGCTCCTAGAGCAGCCCGTAAAGAAACGAGGTGCTCGGGTTGGTATTTATAGGAGGGATCTTGATTGGTGCTGAATAATGATGGGCTGCCCGGGGCATATACCCTCCGAGGATCGAAATTCTTCTCTTCATCCCCAGCACTACAACGCCGCTCGCACGCAAGACGATAACCGAACATCGACTTGGATGAGTAGGCTCCGCCCAAGGGTACATGCCCAGGGCAGCCAATCATAATTCAGCACCGATCAAGACCCCCCTATAAATACCAACCCGAGCACCTCGTTTCTTCAGATCTTCTGCAACCACGTCCAGGGGATGACCAACGAGCTGGTCGAAACATGTCGACAGTACCTAGAATAGAACCTGAACCCAGACGAACGATTTCTGATTGGATATTTTAAGAAAAGACTTCCCACATTCCGCACACTTTCATGGTAAGTTATTGATTTTTAGACTTATTTTGTGCCATGATAAGGGAACATTTCTACAAGATTTTTGTAAAATTTCAGTTTTGTATACAGGGTCTATGGCAAGCTGATCATTTTAATTTTGAGATTGCTTGTGGAAATTTTTGTTCGAATGCAATGAGGTTGATTAAGAAGTTAAAAATGGAAAGGCAACGGTTACTAGTTGCTAGCATTACAGATGAGATGTTGCAGTATGATGGGGAGTAAGACTGATTGGCTGAATAGGAAATGGAAAGACAAATAGAGCGACAGAGAAGACTATAAGAATTATGGAGGCATTGCTAGGGAAGGAATGCAGTAGAAATTAGGTTGAGAAATAGCACAAACAACAAATCACTGATGAGAGAAGATCAGTCTGGTTTTAGACAGGAAAGAGTGTGTGTGGGTCAACTTTGTGTTAAGAAAACTCTTCAGTGACTCGGGTGAGTAATAATGTCTCTGTGTCTGTTTAGCATCATCATGCGGGAACGGACAGCCAATGCAGAAACAAAGTTGTGTGATAAGATGGGTTGTTCATGGGGTATGGAATGGCTGATGTTTGTGTTCGGCACTGTACAGATTGAGCTAGTAAAGAAAAATTGCAGACTAATGACAGAGTTTGAAAGTGTTTGCAGAAGGAAAAAGTTGAAGGTAGGTGTTAATGAAAAATAAGGTTTCGTAGGTGAATGATAAAAAGGAAGATGTGGCAGTGCATGTCTATATGGTTGGTATATAAATAGAAACAGTAAATTGAATAGGTATGTGGGAATAATTATTCCAGATGATGTTAGGATGAGTGAAGAGTGAATACCGGGGTAGATGCAGCAAGGAACATAAAATGATGTGAGCAAAAGATCGGGAGAAAACTCCGACTGTCTACAAAACCAAGACACAGAGACCTGAAGGGGCTGTTGAGCTAACTCTCCAATATGGAAACTTAGATGGTGATTGCAAGTGAAAGAAAGAGGCGGAAGTTCTCATGGGGATTTTTTTAGTAATAAATGTGGCATGAGAAGATTGAAAGTGAAATAATAATATCTAAATGTACAGAAGGCGTGTCAAAATATCAGAAAAACTGGTGGGATGGAACGGAGCAATTTCAGAAATTCAGTCGTGGGGGAAAGAATGGAGGATGGCAGGCCGGTGAAATGAGTGCACAACACTGAGATGGTAAGAAGGAAGAGAGGAATATCCAGGGAGGACAGAATATGATGTGAAAAGCGAAAAGGAAGCAAACGCTTCAATACCCGGAAGAGGAAGATGTTGCAGGACGAAGGTGAACGGTGCAAATATGGAGTGTGTATATCGTGCTGCTGGTGAGTCTCCCATGCAGTGTTTATTTTAATTTATGAATGAGTGAAAATTATTTTTTGAGTCTGTTATGTGGTTTTCGCAGTTTGCAAAATGCTTGTTCAATACGTAATGAAGTTTGACGGATCACCTTAAAAAGAATTATGAAATACATCTCTAAACGCTCGTCCATACTGCATATTTACTTTTCTATCAGAAGAGAAAGAAACTTCCCGTCATGTTAACGACAGCTATCCAAAGCAATATTAGATTAATTACACATAAAACAACAACTTGAGAAATGAACCAAAGCTTTGTCAACTGAGGACATTCTCTTCACTTTTCTGAACAGTATGTTAGATTTTTATATTCTCACTAAGAAGCACAATTTGTTACGAGCACTAAAGAGTCGAAAATAAAAACTGAACAAGTATATTCATCATCATGTTTGCATTTTCAGAAACACTGTACTCGGAGAGTTTTGTGCTCTCCAGTCAGATAACATTCATTAGACATTATCCATTTGCGTAGCACACATCCGTCATTCTTCTACTTTTAGCTCATTCGATAAAAATGTTGCTGTTTCATTTCTGCATTGACCGAATATGACATGAAATTCAAATAATTGCCATTTGTGTGTGTGTGTGTGTGTGTGTGTGTGTGGAGTGGGTTTTGGTGGGGAGAGGAGTCGGGAGGTGAATGAGGAAGAAAAAATGTTGGGTGTTGGGGAAGTCCATAACTAGATTAAGTGAAGTGCTGCACTTTAAGTCATATGATTTAAAACGAAGATAACTTTCAGGTTAATTATAAGTCGACGTGAATGACAGTCGATGAAGTGATACATCTAATTATATATGACCAAAGTCATTCAGTATATAAACCTTTTTGATGACCTTCAGTTAAGACTTCCACAATTTGTGCAGAGACCAACATTATTATAAATAGAGCTAGAGTATATAGTACTTGACGTTAGAATGATACCTTTTTTCCAGCTGTTGTTTATTTGTTTGAGGCATGACTTGCTTGTGAAATCCCACACCGGGATCTGCTTCATCCAGGTAAAATTTACGAGCACAGCTCTCCTGCGTAAAAACTGGTAATCCCTTTCGGTTCGCAAGTGAAATCTTTTCTCATTTTCCCCTATCATTTGCACTTATTTCTCGTCTTTCTTTCCCGTCTCTTTCCAGTTTTTTTATACTTTGAAACACATAGATAAGCAGAGCAAGTAGCTGTTTGTTGGCATTTACTGAAGTTACTTCTATAAATATAGATGGAAACACATGGAAAAAGCAGTAATCGGATAGAGCTATTTAGATCTTCGTCTGGATGAAATACTTTTCTAAATATGAAGAACGAAAAAAAAGGAACATATTTATTGATTAACCGGACCTAATAGGTGACAGGACGTTCATTAAACATGTGTTCAGATACTCTCATCAGATAGGAAAAAAAAAAAAAATATGAATCTTCAAAGACAAGGTTCCTTAGGTTGTCACACACACACATGTATGTATATATATATATATATATATATATATATATATATATATATATATATATATATATATATATATATATATATATATATATATATATATATATATATGTGTGTGTGTGTGCACAAGTGTATATATCCGTTAGAGGTCTCCTTGGCCTTGGAACAAGATGACTCGAATCGGAACTTAGTCTCTTATCTTCTGGTCTCGGCAGTTAGAGCCGAAACCAAATTGAGGCCACTAATTATGTGTATTTTATTTTAATAATAATTAAATGCTGATGAGCGACAAGTGAATGTACTTGACAGGGTGCGACTATGAAAATGTTTATAGTTTTCGCCTGTATCTATCAAATCAGTGGTTCTCAATCTTTTTTCAGTGACGGCACCCTAACTAATGTAATCATCACCGTGGCACCCCTTCTTCACCATCCCACCATATCGCATGCATTAACTTCTTATTTAATGAATACGGTCATTATCCACACTCAAATCAAAATCAGTACACCGTACATGCAGAAATATACTGTAGAAACAAAGAGCATATCAGAAGAATTAGAGAAGCATATTCAGAGTAGACACACTGCTAATAATTATATGAAGACTTCTGCATATTTTTTTTTACAAATGTTCATTGAGATGGTCTAGCCAAGACAAAATTCATGACAATCTTGCGGCACCCCTAGGCACTGTCTGTGGCACCGAAGGTGTCACGGCACCCAGTTTAAGAATCACTGTATAATATGAACGTAAAAAATCATTCAGAAAATCAACATTTGCCTCTGCCAATTTATTTTTATCTATACAACATATCTTCATCACCCTCAATGTTACCACCTCTCCACTATTTCTGTCTTGAGCGTTTTCTATGTTCATGCAAGCCATAAACGGCTGTTTCCCCATACTCAAAAATGTCTCACCAAACGACTTGAAAACATCAACGCACCCCTTTCTTTGAGTAAATTCACGCTGCTCTTCCCATATCAGTCTTGCTGCCAATTGTCTTACTTTCTCCATCCAATCCCACAATAAATATTCCCATTGTGCTAAGTAATGCTATACCTCTGATTTTTACAGTCCCTTCTTTCCCTTTAATTCTAAAGCAAATTAGCGTTATTCTGCTCACTCATTCATTTTAACTCGAGAATAACTTACACACATGCACACACGTCAGCAACTTAATTACACTCTCACCAATAACTGTAACGTCTTACTTGCAATGTCATCAACTAGTGGCATCTTTCTATTCTTCAAAGTCTGAATTGTCTTCCTTGCTGAAACAGTCACTTCCACAAGCATGTTCAGACTAACCCTTACAACATCTACATAATTTATCTCTGCCTCTCTTTTATCTCATACATTCAACAAATGACAAGAAAGAAGTGTTATGACAGAGAGAACAAAACAACACTCGCTGTTATTTCAAGTTTGGTCGATTCGAGCAAAATAAATGTACAATCTTGCAAGCTTATCTATCAGAGTTACAATTATTGTAGGGACGGCATCGACATCATAGATATGATAAAATATTAACATTAGCAGCTACAATAATATAAAAACAATTACAAATATGCACCGAGACCACAGTAAAATTAAAGCGCCAACAATCACAACGATACAAATAGGAGACAAAGATGAAGAACGTCAGAGAACATCAGAGAAGTGTTCAGCAGAGATCATGAGAGCACAGTTATCTCTGTCAAGTTCCTCAGCCAATAGCTGCAGTGGGAATGGTTTAGTCCTCGAAATTTATTGCTAGTGTTGCTACATCTCCTGGCTCTGAGGCTCCTCCCATCGCGTTCTGCAAACGGCGAGACAGTTTTATCTCTTGCTATATTTATTACTTTATATACTTTGCATCATTTATCTTTGCCAGTCTTCCTTTTGAGACTTACTATCAGGCTAACGAAATCATAGGAGCTGCTTCATACTCACACACACACACAAAAACGCATATATATATGTGTATATATATATATATATATATATATATATATATATATATATATATATATATATATATATATATATATATATATATATATATATATATATATATATATATCTACAATCACCTCAGTGCGTCTTTTTGAGACCATTGTTTTTTGCTCCTTTCTTTATTGATTTTTCCTTGTCTTCTTTAATTTCTGGGTCATTGTATTTCTTCAGCTTTATTAGCCTGTTAAGAAAACAGTTGCGACGGACAAATTGATGTTTTTATGTAGTTTAGGATTGACGAAAGATATATATATATATATATATATATATATATATATATATATATATATATATTATTCAGAAAATTAACCATATTCACTTGGAACAAGCCCAAAGAGCCAGAGAAACTGATCCACAGTCCAGCGAGTTGAGGAACAAAGGACCTCTGAGAAGTTCGACAGCGAGGCATATTTACTGCACACATTGGTGTTGCTGTTCAGCAAATCTGGTTGCTCTCGGAAGGGAAAGGGGATCAGGGATCAACTGTGAATGTGAAAGATCTCTGTCAAAATACAATTTGTGAAAAATGAACAAACAAGCAACCATCCGTGAATGGTCCAAGTCATAACTGCCAACATCGGGAAACAGAATCCTGCCACCACGAACCTTTATGACCCAAAACAGGTTACATTCATTTTATCAATAATATAAATATAAGAGGCATTATGTACAATGCCTAACTTTTTCTTGTGGCATTTACTGACAATTTCATTAGATGTGTCTCAAAAGTAAGATGCGAGTCAAAAGCTACACCTAAAATAGTTAAAGCTTCAGACTCATTTAGCAGAGTCCCATCCACCTGAAGGCGGTGGAGGCTGGTGGGGGGGGAGACGGGATCTGTTCGAGATCTGCTAATCAACAATGTTTCAGCTTTTGCTAGAGTTCAGCCTTACACCCCTACCAACAACAACATCACAAATCCACTCCATGTCACGATTGAGACTAAGGGCAGCTTCATTTCTCATTAGTGGAGACTTTACTACACCCACAATTGTTGCTTCATCGGCATACTGAACAGTCTGGTTTTCCAGGCCAACAACCATATCACTTGTATACACTAAAAATAACAGTGGACCAAGAAACTACCCTGTGGAATTCCAGACACAAAAGTCCTCAGTTCACTAAAGATCCAGTCAACAGCAACTCTCTGCTACCTACATGTAAGGATACACTGAAGCAAACCTTAAACATATCCATCAACTCTTAGATTCCGAAGTTTATGAATAAGTGCCTTTTGATTTACTAAATCAAAATCAGCACTAAAATCTATTTGAATTAATCTACATTCAAAACCCTCATCAAGATTCTCTTGCAAATGGCATGTCAATTCTAAAAGAACATTGCAGATACCTAACTGCTTCCTATATGCATATTGACTATCAGCAAACAATCCTTTATATTCCACATACTTCTATAGTGGCCTAAAGATAAGTTTTTCAGCAACTTTGGAGAGCACAAGGAGAATAGAAATTGGTCAGTAGTTACTGCAGTCTGTAAATATGCCATTCTTTGGAACACTGTATTGCCAAGGTTGTGCTTATCCGAAAAGATACTACATAGACATAAGAATATGTAAAATCTATTAATCTTGGGAGAAACACACTACAAACCTTTTAAAAAAAAAACCAAAGGGAACAGACCATCAGGATCCTCTTCACCCCAAGTACCAAGATTATCAAGAACTTTCTAAACATCCTTAGCTGATCGTTTAGCTTCAAAAGCCAGATGAAGTAGTTCAGTCTTTTCCGTAGGTCCAGTAATCAATATCCCATCATCTGTTAGTAGTGGAGGAATGGAAGATGAGCCTGACCCTGAGATAGATGATGCCAATTTGGTCCACCACAGATAAGGCTGGGTAATTTTTTGAAGGTTCTCACTTAAGAAACTATTGAGATTTCTCTCAGCTATGTGATAAATTCTATTCACAGCAAGGCCAGACTCAACAAAAACAGTGCAATTTTCATGTGAATGATTTCGTCTCGATGAATTGAATTTGGTCTATTTGTCATGATAAGCTCGTTTGCATGCGTCATCAAACCATAGTTGGTCATTTGTCCTGAATTTGATGACCTCTCTAGGGACGTACCGTATTAAAATAGCCATCAGCATTTCATTTACCTTCTCCTTTGGATCTGGATCTGATGCAGCATCTGACATATTAAGTGTCTAACATGCTTCAATAATGCGATCCCAGTTGGCTCTAGATTTCAACCAGACCGTTTTTCTAATGGTGGAATTAGGAATATACTGACTGACAGATATATATATATATATATATATATATATATATATATATATATATATATATATATATATATATATATATATATATATATATATATATATATATATATATATATATATATATATATATTTATTTTTTATATATATATATACACACACACACACATGCATACACTGTATATATGACACACAATTATATTTTTTAATGTAATATTTACATTTTTTTATTAGTATAATATTTCATGTCCCCTGCCCCTAAAAAAAGATCATGCTTTAGCGTTTGACTTCACCGTATATTGATGCAACTTCTAATTCCTTGCTAATCTTTTAGATTTAAGCATTTTTATATTGTATACAAAATTGTTTTATACTATTGCTGTTTACCTATTTTCTTCTCCAGCAATGAATCAATATTTTCTGGTTACATTAAAAAGTAGGGGTTATGTCTAACTGAATTGTTCTCAGGAATTGTCTTATTTGGGTATAATACTGTCCCTACATTGCTGCCGAATGATAACAGGTAAATGGTGTGCTTTCTCAAACTTGAGTGGCGAGTTTTATTGCCAAAGAACTTTAAATTTCATGGAAAGCTAACCTTTTTTAAGCTAACCAAAATTCAATATTTCATAGAAATTTTTCCCCTCTGGAAATGACAATTCCTACCATCATATCACAATAGTAACTGAAGAACCTCTCAATCATATACAATAAAATTTCGTATCGATATCCCTCCTTTTTCCAGTCGGGTTTGAGCCAGTGTATTCCTTCCACTAGATAAGTAGATCTCCGTGTTTATTATTTTTTTTTTACTTAGTAAATTAAAAACTACCGTTGTCAAAGAAAATATGCCACTTCATGAATAAATGTCCCTTAAATCCTAGCTCAGCACGCCTATGACTGCACTAGAATTCACGGAAAGTTATTTGAACGGAATGACTTCTAGGCCAAAATGCTCGGGAGTTCAAGATTCTGTTTTGAGACGTCTTTTTTCCCAAGCAGCAAATTCCATCGAGCATGAATCCCTGAAGCAGTTTATTTCACCTGTTATTAATTCAAGAATATACTAAAATTAGAACCTGTTACCACTCCGTATCCACTTTGATATCGAGTGTATCGCTATTGACAATAATATTAGTTGGGGTAATATCTGTTATTACAAAAAAATGTTAAGTAGGAAAAGCAAAAATGTGGATTGGTTCATTTAATCAAGTAAGTTATAACTACCATGAAATGTGAAGTTTTCTCAATATGTTGCATAATGAATTCACCATTATGCAAAGCCAAATAGAGCGGAAAACGCTTTTTATTTCAGCAATATGTATGGAACTCCGTATACATATATGTCTACCCCAACCTCCCAAAATGCTTGTATGTCCACCATACTTTATTTCGAGGTCTCTTACATTCAATCCTTACGTAATAAGGGATAAACTTTACTAATGGCAAAAAAAAAAAAAAAAAACTGACGGAAAAGACGAAGAAGACACCTGAAATTGAAAGTGGGTCAGAGATGCACGAAAAAGAAATTGGCTGAAGGAAAGTCGATCACCTCTTGGTAATGGAGGAGGCTTCATGACCTTTGAAAAGGTCTCAGTGGTGACAGTTCAGGAGACGCACCCACGCTGGGAACTTCAGACTTCGGTCTTCTTCATTTTTTGGAGCCAACGGGAGGTTTTTGGAGGACCTCCTCCTACTGGCCCCACCTCCTCTTCGATCCCCTTCAGCTTCTGGGGCGAGATCTCAATCAGGACATCGTCTGACGCCCTTCAGGAGGCCTGTCTTTTCAGTCTATTGAAGCGCGATAAGACGTCTTCGTTGAAGAGAAGGAATATTGAATGTAAGAAATTTCCCATGAGAGAAAAGTAAAAAATTATCAGTAGGAAAAGGAGAAATTCCTCTTGTTGCTACGAAAGAAATGGTCTAGAAAGCAAATAAAACTAAATTTATATTTATAAATGTTTTCTAAAATGTTTTATCTTTTTGAGTACAGAACTGGTATCATGAAACCAATATCACAAAATATCTTCAATCGCTATCTCAAAATAAAATTTAATTTCTGGAAAAGAAATGATTTAATTCGTTTCTTTTACTTTCCCTAGACACTCAATAAAAGAACAAGTCATCTTTGATAAATGGTGCCTTAATGGTTGGGGAGCATGGCCCGAAAAAAAAGAAAGGGCTTCATGGGTTTTATTACCGGTGTCAAGTAGCGTCGCTATGCCAGGTAAAAGCCATTAGTTCGTGGAGCCATACACGACACTTGGTAAAAGGGCGCCATTGCCCTGTCCTTATGAATACTAAATAGAAGAGCTGGTGTAGGAATGGAAGCGAGATACTTGCAAGAGGAAGAAGAATAACGTTTTCTTATCGAAATGTCTTGTCGGACTCCGCACAATCCGACGGGAATGATGAATCATTGTATAGCTGTTGTGTCTATGATGAAATTTCTTTCTGTTTGCCTAGTTATATGATTAAATATGCAAGTATATTCATAAGTACGGCATGTCTCAAGGCAGTAAATATATGACTAAAGACACACTCCGAGCATAGCGAAAAGTTGTTTAAAGTAGGAAAGGTAAAAGGAGTGTGATTTAAAAGAAAATTTTAAATCAATTTTTGAGTGATTAGGAGTTTGATAAATTACACGAAATTTTGTGTGATATTACGAATAAAAAAAAAAAATTGGAATATCATTTGCAAAAGAACATTTGAGGAGAATATGCTATGTTTCCATATTTCGTGTCTATTAACAAAGTAATTATGAAAGTGTGCGGAAGAAGAATAGGTAATGGAGAATTGACAATGAATTACAAATTCCTTAGCACCGATTGACGACAGTGAGGAAAGTCTGAATGAGGTGACAGGGTCTTTATCAATTAAAATAAATCATATCACACTACAAATAATAATACGAATAAAGGATGTGAGCGAGAGTGAATGCGCATCATGCAATAATGGAATGTCGAATGTCTTATTCCCGCATTTGGGAAAATTTTCTACAGACTGTGGCAAAAAGAAAGGATGCACGCTATATACGGTATATATATATATATATATATATATATATATATATATATATATATATATATATATATATATATATATATATATATATATACATATACATACACATACATATACATACATACATATATATATATATATATATATATATATATATATGTATATATATATATATATATATATATATATATATATATATATATATATATATATATATATATATATATATATATATATATATATATATATATATATATATATATATATATATATATATATATATATATATATATATATATATATATATATATATATATATATATATATATATATATATATACATATACATATATACTGTATATCTCTCTCAGGATGAAGAGGCTATGGCATGTCTCTCAGGAATAAAGTATATTATCTCGACGCTTCACACCACACGCTGCAACTTCAAGGCTGGTAAATGGACTATAAATACATAAAACGCCTCTTATATACCAGAAAAATGTTACTAATTTTATTTATATTGACAAATACAAGAGATTAAAAAATAGACGGAACTTTAAAGAAACACCCACCAAGTCAAGAGCTAAAAAGTTACTAAACAGACAGTAAGAAAATGAAAATACGAAAGATGTAAACAAGCAAGTAATTAGTCTATAAACAGCTGGGTGGACGAAGATTGGGTGTCCAGCATAGTAAATCATTTTTTTTTTTTTTTTTTTTTTTTTAAGAGACGCCAACACTAGCAACTCATCTTTCTTTCGGGAAGATCCATTCATTTTAAAATCATTTATGTCCACCCACCCAGCTGTTTATAGCCTAATTACCTGGTTGTTTAGATTCCACGTTCGCTGTGGGTATCTTTCGTATGTTTATTTTCCCCGACTTTTTAGTCACCTTGTAGTTCTTGCCTTAGTGGGTGTTTCTTTCAAGTGCCTTCTATTTTTTTATCTCTAATACTTGCAAATCAAAATAAATATATAAAGTTTTTTCGGGTTTATAAGCGGCGTTTTATGTATTAATAGTCTTTTTAATTTTCCATCGTTTGCCTCTTCATCCTGAGATGTTTGTCAGGTCTATTGCCCCTGCGGGTCTATTACCTCTGCGGGTCCATTACCCCTGAATCTTCTGTATATGTATTCATGTATATATATATATATATATATATATATATATATTCATATATATATATATATATATATATATATATATATACACACACACATATATATATATATATATATATATATATATATATATATATATATATATATATATATATATATATATATATATATATATATATATATATATATATATATATATATATATATATATATATATATATATATATATATATATATATATATATATATATATATATATATATATATATATATATATATATATATATATATATATATATATATATATATATATATATATATATATATATATATATATATATATATATATATATATATATATATATATATAAACAGAACGATCGAGATCAGAATATAGACGAATATCATGAGCAAATAAAAGTCGTAAGTCCGATACGAAACACACTCGCTTCACATACAGTATGTTTGGCAGCAAACAGATAGTGTTAAGAACAATTGGTAAAAAGTAATAAAATACGTAATATTATCCTTTGTGAATTTCAAATGGCTTGGGTTCATGGTCACATACCGAATTGTTCCTTGAGTAAAATACCGAAATAGAATTTCCGAATGATATTAATTTCAAAGAAACCCACCCCTACCCCCAAAAATTACGAAAAACGTGTTTTATACATAAACATCTGAAGATATATATTTTTTTTTTACGAGACGTACTGTAAACATTTTCTTTCTGTTTTAATTCAAGTTTTACGAAAAAAAAAAAACATTCATATGAAGGAAAAACAATTATTCACTGAAATGAGTAACAGTGCTTCTGCTCTCTTCAATGGTATGACTACTTATGTAATAAAAAAAAAAAAGCTTATAAGAATGACAAACCAATAAAAACATTGCCGAGTCTGTCTAAGCTTAAGCTCATAGATGCTGCATACTAGCTTGTAAAAGATAAACGAGTCTAATGGTTATGAAGGAGGTGATTATAGAAGTCTCACTATTCACATAGTAATTGTTTGAGCTTTTTTTTAGTTATTCATTTATTAATATTGTTATTTTTTTTTTTTTTTTTTTTTAAGAACTATGAGTGTCCGGGAGAAAGCATGAATTTCACAGAATAAAGACTGGACATAAAGAGCCCAATGCTCTCTTATTGGCTAGTACGCTTGAGTATTGGTCGCGCAGTTGAGAGCTAAGGTCAATGAGACTAGATTTTCTAGAATGAATTGTATTTATTTATAATATCTTTATTTTCCTTACAAAGAGTGAGTGAAATAGTCACTAAGGCGACAAAGAACTCATATCCCTAATGACTGCGCCACGAGGGATATAGACAAGGAAAAGACGCCAGATTTTCAAGACAGAATTGGTATCATTTATATTACTCTTTCTGTTTGAATATCATGAAAATATAGGTGAAAAGGTGTCGGACTCGATGCGACTCGTGCATCTCCGGCCAGTGACAATGAGGGTGTGTGGTTTGGAAGAGTATGTAAATAACCGCCGATAAATATTATTTTCATGAATTTTGTGAAAAAGAAAATATCTCCACACAACGTCCGTTGCTGTTTTGCTGCGTTAGACAGAGTTTCACATTTTACAAGTTTAAGAGGATCACATGAAAAATTAGTGTGGCTCAACAATGAATGGAACCGTCGAAAGCTAATATGTCACAGGGTAATAAAAAAAAAAAAAAAGAATCAGGTCATTAACAAAAACAACTTAAGAGAATGAAAAAGCTTTCACACTGGACAGATTGAAAGCAGTAGACGGTGCTTTTTTATACTGGTGTTTATCAGCTTTCTCTTTTTTATCGAAGCATCAAATTTAAAATTACATGGGCTTCATCCTTAAAGCATTTACTACCTGACTAAATCTTCCAAGCTATAAAGTTGTTTTTTTTATGACGTTAGTCCTTTCTTTCTTGTTCACAACAGCATTCATCAAAATAAGGATTTTTTCTTAATCAATCAAAAGCATTGTTGAATTTCGCATTACTGTTTGTTTAACAGTTAAATTACTCAAAACAACCTTGATGCTAAAAAAAAGAACGATTAGAAAGCGTAGCCATGCTTTAATTTTTTTTTTTATATCAGTTCCTGGTTTGCTTTTTCATTTAAACGAAATGTTTTCCTGGCTATTTTCCACGAGTGTTTATCATTCAGTCAGTATCAGCCTCATCGTGCGGTACAGGATATCTCTTTGATTTTACGCAGTCCGATTTTGATTCCCAGATATTAATATTATTTTCAAAAACAATATTGAAGACATATTTTGAATATCTGCTGTCATGGTGAAGACCATGAATTTTACTTTGAAAAGTGAATTATTATTATTATTATTATTATTATTATTATTATTATTATTATTATTATTATTATTATTATATAATAATAATAATAATAATAATAATAATAATAATAATAATAATAATAATAATAATAATAATAATAAATATGTTTCAGTTATTAAAGCAAAAATATGAAGAGAATTTATACAGGAACTTGTAATATACAAATAAATATTTTACAAAATGACAAAATCTTTGCTTCCTTACGTTTTGTCAAACCAATAGTTAATACACAACATAAAAAAAATACTGTTGCAAGCGTTGCATGCTTGTGTTGATCGAGGAAGACAGTAAAATACATATGACTTAATCTTATTATCATATCCTCCAGATCTTTCAGCATTTTTCCATTTCATTGCAGGATATAGACGATGGCGATAAAAAGGGGGAAGGAGAGCCCTCTTGATTTATCCAGCTTCTTCGTGTTAGCAGCCAACTCATTTCTGTCTTCTGCGTTTACTTCATCGCCGCCTAAAAGTTCTCAAGCATTATCATTCCTCCCGGGCTACACGCACAAATGTTTAACCGCACCCCACCGCTGTGTTGGGACTTCAAAGGCGTCGTGTCCAAGCTTGCAACCGAGAGTCCTCCTCCACTTCCTTCTCATTCTCCTGCACCTTGTATCAGGTATGGGATTTAAGTAAGGCGTGAGAATGCCAGAGGTAGCCTACACTCAAAACCAAAATACTGACTCGCAGAATCGTGCTGTAAGATATCAAGAATCTGAGGCTTAAAACTTCAAGGTGGGTGGTCGGGGTTTATGAAACGATTTCGTTCTGCATAAGAAATAATAACAAATTATTGCAATGAGGTAGGATCTGCTGGGTCTTCAAGTGACAGTAGGGGACTCTAAGAGCCTAATAATTAATGTTTATATGCCCTGAGAAAATAACAATACTTCTGATAAATACAGCATGATCCTAGATGAGATGCATAGCATTATTCACGATTCTGCTGCTGATCATAGTTGTAAAACTCCTCCCCCCTCCCTCCTCTTCCTATACCTATGTAAAAAATGGAAGGGAAGCAATTACAACCTCATGGCGAGACCGACTGCATCACGTCTCCACACCTTCATGAATCAACTGTGACCTGCAAATTCAACCGGCAGACGCTATACTTTGCATTAACCCGAAATTTAGAAATGCCCACCACAGGAGACAGCTGAAAGAATTCTATCCGAATCAAATATCTGTCCTGCTTGCCTCAGGCAGGGATACCTTTAGATTTCATTAAGGCAACTCCCGTAACATACCTGGCTAGAATGACATTCACGAGAATGGTTTTTAATGTGGAGGCAAAATGGTAGCCCAAGAGAGGGACACTGCATTGCTATTGAGACAGGCGAGAGCGCAGTTCAGACTTACTGTTAAGCACTGCAGAACAAATGAAAAGCAACTAAGAGCAGATGCAATATCAAGAAAATTAGAATCTAGCGATTACCCTCGTCTTTGGAATTGACATTTAGTCCCTAATTCCCAAAACTAAGAAGCTATCAAAGAGAGTAGGAGAAGCCGTTGGCGACGAGGCTATCGTAAGAATGCGGGCCTATCACTTCAGTGCTATGCTAAATTGCGTAAACGATCAAGACTCCGAAGGGAAGTAGATAGCCTCCCTACTGATAACATTTAATTTCATTCCACTGATCGTATTACGCCAGGTAACATCAGTGATGCCATAAACAGCTTACCTGATAGTAAATCGCCCGGCTTCGATGGTTTTCCTGCAGGCGCTTTCAAATTCTGCCACCCGACAATTTACATTCTGCTAGCTGCCCTATTCAATGCAAGCATGATCCACCAGTTTCTCCCAGACTCATACTCTTAGTTCACTTAATACCATTAATCAGAAACGAGGTAAAAGATGCAGATGACCCTGACAATTATCGCCTGATTTCAATCGCTGCAATTGAGTAAAAAATACTTGAGTCTGTTCTTCTAGTGAGACTTCTCTCCTTTATACACACTACTGACAACCAATTCGGCTTTAAAGCAAACCACCCAACCAACACCTGCATATACAGTACATCCTGAAAGAATTGCTGAACTGCTACCTATCGTCAGCCTCTCCTGTTTTCCTGTGTCTTGTAGATGTGAGAAAAGCATTTGATAGAGTAAACTACCAGAAGCTCTTCCCGAAGCTGCACAAAAGAGGCAGATCTCCATATTTAATTGGCATTTTATATTGCTGGCTCTCCACACAACAATTCTTTGTCAAATGGGATGAAGTACTGTCGTACAACTTCGGTTCCCTAAACGGGCTCCGGCAAGGGGGCATTCTTTCCCCATATCTGTTTAATAAGTACACAGATGCCATGAATGTCAAACTGAACTCACTCCCAATCGGATGCACTGTCAACGAAACAACAATAAACAACCTGTGTTATACCGACGATATGGTTCTGATCTCCCCATCAGTGCAAGGTCTCCAGCGACTCATCGACACCTGCCGCCAATATGCAGAGGAATTTGATATCCTATACAACGAAACCAAGACCCAGTGTATGTCGCTGCTCCCGAGATCGCTTAAGCATATTGCAGAACCACAAATTCTCCTCGGATATCATCGTCTGGAACTCGTGCATGAATTTCCGTATTTGGGCCTTGTCATCACGGACGACCTAAAAGATGCGGCAGACATAGAACAGAGTCGTCGCAAACTATGTGGAACTGGCAACATGATTGCAAGGAGGTTTGCCTTTTATCACCGAGACACGAAACTGCTGCTCTTCTGCTCGTACTGCAACGGTATATATGGGTGTTCCCTTTATGAACTATACCCGAGAGACCATGAGACCTATCACTGCTGTTCGCAATGACATCCAGAGACGCCTCATAAACAAACACTCCTCGCTGTCGCTCCGCCACGCAGATGTTCATAGAAAACCGCCTGGATAATTTAAAAATCATTGTTAGGCGAACAATGTCCAGTCTGATCACCCGACTGAGAAACAGCAGCAATTCGCTAATACAAAGCATCCTAAGGTGTGAGGCCAGAAGAAGGTCTAAATAATGTGGGAAAGATGGGATAATGAGGCGTCTGTTTCATGAATGAGGTTTTTTCCTTCACACAGGGGTGGCCTGAGTTGCTGGGTATACTTATTATCTATTTTTGCAATTATTGAGTGGTATCTGCAGAATCTGCTATTATTAGTGTTGCTGTTTTTGTCTTTATTGCATAATAATAATAATAATAATAATAATAATAATAATAATAATAATAATAATAATAATAATATTATTATTATTATTATTATTATTATTATTATTATTATTATTATTATTATTTATTATTATTGGGATTTGCTTTTTCACTTTTCGTATTTAGCATTCTGGACCTGACTTCTGTAACCACCCAAGGTCCCTAACTGGAAATTAACTGTATGCACTCATTTTTTATTTGCTATAATTTTTTTATATTTTTACTATTATTCTCAATATTATTAAGTCATTACCATTATCATGAATACTATCTTTACTACTGCTTCAGCAACTGACTAGATACTGCCGATTATCATTTTTATCATTTGATTCGGTGTATCTACATTGAGTTTATTGTATTGACTCTACTGGGTATATTCCCTGAGTTTGATTAAAGATTATTATTATTATTATTATTATTATTATTATTATTATTATTATTATTATTATTATTATTCTGTAAACTCAAATAGAAAGTCATGGATACTTTTGAATATATATTTTGTGTAACTAGAATTATTTATTTATGTCCAGACAAAGTTATATACATGTAGTTCTCAGTATGACATTAAAGACGTTACATGGCAGTAAAACTAATGGGAAATACTGATATATTACATTTATGTTTATAAGAAAGTATGAATTATTAGGAGATTACTACAAATTAGTTACTAGTTGTCGCATTACAGCCAATTTTATGAGCAAACGCGAAAGACTGTGAAACGTTTGTAAATTTGTTGACTATAATTGCGCGAAGACTGAGTTTATTAAAAATAAAATAGAATACGAATTTATAAAGTATTTACATGTATATTTACATAAAACCTAAGTGCCTGGAAATTATTGCAATTATATTCTATTTTACCTTATATCTAACTATATGATGGGATGAAATTGCCAAAAGATTTCTGACGCCAGGAAATAAGTAGTAATGGAAGATGGCAACCATTCGAGCGGAACCAAAGCAATACAGTTGGACATAAATCTTCATTATTTTCCCATCAGGCTTAAAGGTAAACTGACGAACTATGTGGTTACATTGCAACCCACTTTCAGTTATGCAAACACGCTATTGACACAGTAAAACACGGATATATTTGTCTGTAAAGGACATTCTGGAGTGTAAGTTGCTATGAGATTTGCTTTAAAAGTCTTATGTTAGCAACGATATTCTGCCGGGTTTTTATGAAAATTAATGTATTAACAGATAATGCGAAAATGTGATATATGTAACCTTATTTCTTGCTTTTGAAAAAAAAATATTCTTTGTAAATTGCCAATATATCTAATTTCTAACAGTCATTTCACATGATAAAAAAGGACAGAGTTCGACTGTTTATAATGGGGTTTAGTATTCTTTTTAAAATTATTTCCTTGATGTTTTAAATCATACCTATAATTAATCTTAATTATTACGAGAGCGTTCGTACAAAGTTCATTATACTTATTGTCAGTTTAAGTGTACTGGTATTCACAAGGTGAGACGCTAAGTATCCACGTTCCATGTGCACAACTTAGAAACTACCGATAAGAGGAGGTGAAAATTCAAAATTATTAATTGACAGCTTACTTACACTTGTGACAGGAGCGTTTGGCATCAAAGTCCAGAGGATAATTGTACCACATCCGGGTGTCGTCGAACGGCCAGCGACGCTTGAATGTGTGTACGACACCGAACAAGATCGTTTCTATTCCATACGATGGTATTTAAACGGGGAGCAGTTCTACAGTTTCATCAAGAAAAATAATCCAGAAAAAATAGACCATAATCATACAAATGTTGATGTTGAGGTAAGTTGGACTGAATTGTAATGAGAAGAAAAGCTATACCTTTTCATATCTCTAGATTATAAAAAGTTTACCATCTGACACTGTATCATAGGTAGCATAGATTTATTGTATACTTACACCCATATATATATATATATATATATATATATATATATATATATATATATATATATATATATATATATATATATATATATATATATATCTTCTTCTTCTTCTTTATCTTCAGCTTTTCCCATCTTTATATGGGGTCGCTGTTTATTATTAGACTTCTCCATCTTCTGCGATCATGCAGCATTACCTCACTCATGTTCTTCTCCTGCATGTCCCTGTTAATTGTGTCTCTCCATCTCATTCTTGGTCTACCTCTCCTCCTTGTTCCAGGCACTTCCATATTCATGGTTCTTTTACATACAGAATCCTCCTCTCTTCTCATAACATGTCCAAACCATTGTAATCGTCTCTGTTGCAGCTTCTTTGATATTTCTGTAACTTTCACCGTCCCTCTTATGAAGTCATTCCTTATCCTGTCTCTTCTTGTCCTCCCACATCCAACGCAGCATTCTCATTTCTGCCACTTCCATCTTTCTCTCTTGTGCTTTCTTCATAGGCCATGTTTCACAACTATACATCAACGCAGGTCTGACAATGCTCTTGTACATTTTTCCCTTCATCTTTACATTAAATCTTTTGTCACATAACACACCTGATGTTTTCCTCCAATTGCACCAAGCTGATTGTATTCTGTGATTCACTTCCCTCCTCCATCCCTCCACAATCAGTGACACACGACCCAAGGTACTTAAAGGATGTAGCTCTTTTTACTTCTGCCTGCTCTAAGTTGATGCTTCCCTCTTGGTCTCCTCCATTCATCCACATATATTCCGTTTTTGCTCTGCTTATCTTTAGGCCTCTGTCCTCCAATGCACTTCTCCACAACTCCAATTTCCTGTCTGCTTCTTCCTTACTGGTGGTCACTAGCACTATGTCATCTGCAAAGAGTACACTCCAAGGCACCTGATCTTTCACTCCAGACACTATCACATCCATTACCATATCAAAAATAAAGGGACTCATGGCAGAACCTTGGTGAGTCCACTTTCACCTCAAACTTGTCTGTTGTTCCCACTGAGCTTCTTACCTGTGTTGTTGCTTCTCTATACATATCATTTACAATCCTCACATATTTTTCTGAGACACCTTTTTCCCTCATGCACCTCCACACTTCTTGCCTAGGCACTCGATCATATGCTTTCTCAAGATCTATAAATACAAGATGTAGTTCCTTTCCTTTTTCTCTATATTTTTCCATTACTTGTCGCAATACAAAGATGGCATCTGTTGTCCCTTTTCCTGGCATGAACCCAAACTGTTCGTCACTTATAGATGTTTCAGCCCTTAGCCTTGCCTCTATTATTCTTTCATAGATTTTCATGGTATGTGCCATCAGCTTTATGCCCCGATAGTTGGCACAATCTTGGATGTCCCCTTTTCTTTGTAAATGGGGACTAGCAGGCTATTTCTCCAGGCGTCAGGTATCTTCTCCTGCTGGTAGATCTTATTGAACAAGTCCCACAAGATGTCAATTCCCTCCTCTCCTAAGCACCTCCATACCTCGACTGGTATTCCATCTGGTCCCACTGCTTTACCTTTCTTCATTTTACTTAGTGCCCGCCTCACTTCTCTCCGACTAATCCTGGGAACTTCTCTTTCATTTGCTACTCCATCCTCAATGATATTCCTGGGATTTTCTTCATTTAGAAGGTTTTCAAAATACTCTCTCCATCTACTTTTAATTTCCTCCTCTTTTATTAGAACCTTACCATTTCCATCTTTAATTTGCTTAATGTGTGTGAGGTCTTTAGTTGCTTTGTCTCTAGCTTTGGCTATCCTGTGGATGTTTCTTTGGCCCTCCGTGTGTCAACATTCTCATACAAATCATTAAAAGCAGCAGCCTTGGCTCTGGCAACTTGTTGTTTTGCAACTTTCTTTGCTTCTTTTGATATTTGCTCATTTTCTTCTGTTTTGTGTTTATCATAGTTCTTTTGGGATTCTTTCTTTTTCTTGATCTTGTCTTGTGTGTCTTTATTCCACCACCAGCTTTCTTTATCTTTTGGGGGACCTTTGCCAGATGTTTTGCCTAAAATTTCCTCCCCATACCTTAGGATCACATTGCTGTTAAACTCCCACCAATCATTTACATCATCTTCCAACTTTATTTCTCTCAGAACATTCTCCTTAAACCTAGATCTCAACTCCACATTTTCTGCCTTTTCTAGCTCCCACCATTTGATCTTAGGGTTACTTTTCCTCTTTCCCTTTGTCCCTTTTCGAATTGAAAGGTCCTAACCACCAGCTTATGTTGTTGGCCAACATTCTCTCCATATATCACTTTACAATCCTTTACTTCCTTAAGGTGTTGTCTCCTACAGAGCAGAAAATCAATTTGACTCTCTCTTCCACCACTTCTATATGTCACATAATCTTTCTTCATAAAGAATGTATTAATTAGTGCCATATCAAATGCCACTGCGAAGTCTATGATGCCTTCGCCTTCTTCGTTCCTCTCCCCCATTCCTAGTCCTCCATGGATTCTTGAAATCACTCTTCTATCTGTACCTATATGTCCATTCAAGTCTCCACCCAATACAACTCTCTCTTCCTCTGAGATTGATGTTAATACTTCATCCAACTCCCGCCAAAACATTAACTTCTCTTCCTCATCACATCCAGCTTGTGGGGCATAAGCACTTATCACATTTAAGACTTCTTCTGATAACATTAACTTGACCTTCATTATCCGACTACCACTTCTTTTGACTTCTACCACTTTTTCCTTCAGTTCACTGTTTACAATGATGCCTACTCCACTTCTACCATTCTCGTCTGCTCCACTGTACAGGAGCTTACATCCTCCTCCTATTTCCTTTGCCTTGTTCCCTCTCCATCTTGTTTCTTGCACACACAAAATGTCAACTCTCCTCGTATTCATCATCTCCGCCACCTCTCTACTCTTTCCTGTCATACTACCCACATTTAGTGTCCCAATTCTAATCATATGGACTTGCTTCTTTAACCACAATCGCCCACACTGCGGTGGCCATTGCCCTGTTATCGGAGGGGTCAGGCGAGGCCCCTGCGCTCTGCTAACCGGGGTACGCCCTGGCATTCTCTCTGAATCTGGATTAGACTAACCATGGTTCTGGCATTGGGTTTTTACAGTCGGATGCCCTTCCTGTCACTAACCCTCTCTATTTACCCGGCTTGGGACCGGCACCAAGTGCTGGCTTGCCCCCAGTGGCTAGATTATATATATATATATATATATATATATATATATATATATATATATATATATATATATATATATATATAATATATATATATATATAATATATATATATATATATATATATATATATATATATATATATATATATATATATATATATATATATATATATATATATATATATATATCTTTTCTTCTTAAAAAAGCTGGACCACTCAGACACGAGAAAAGTCACCGTAAGAGAAATCACAGCAGCAGCCGAGGGCCAATACAGATGCGAAGTTATGGGAGAGGTTTTCTTCGAAACGGACTCGACAACGCAAAACCTCTCAGTCGTCAGTAAGTATACCGCATGAAATTCATGGCTAGCCCACGGTCTCTCTCTCTCTCTCTGTATATCATACGACACACACACACAGACACACCACACACACACACACACACATATATATATATATATATATATATATATATTTTATATATATATATATATATATATATATATATATATATATATATATATATATATATATATATATATATATATATATATATATATATATATGAAGTTTTTATCACATCACCGTGATTCATATACAAGCATTTAGCTGCAAACGTCCTTTAATATCCAATTCGCTCTACCTCGGAAATAATATATTTTCATATATATGTTACCTAAGGGGAATTTTTTGTTGATAATAAGTACAGCCGTCCCTTGGGCTCGAACCAACGAAGGACAGGAACTCAGGACTACAGGGACGCATTAACCTGAGGTAGAGCAATTGGATATTAAAGGACGTTTGCAACTTGGAATGTACTGATATATATATATATATATATATATATATATATATATATATATATATATATATATATATATATATATGTATTATATATATATATATATATATATATATATATATATATATATATATATATATATATATATATATATATATATATATATATATATATATAACTTCTCTGGCCAGTTTTATGTTCCTCGATTGTGTCTGTAACTATTATCAGATGATCCATATAACGATGTACACCTTGACCTAGTAATCCAGCAGAATCTTATCCATTAATCACACAAAGGTCACTTTATTATTCCTTCTTTTTCCATTTTTAGTTTTCCGTAAAAGAAAACCATTATGCCGGCTTTGTCTGTCCGTTCGCACTTATTCTGTCCTAACCTTTTTCTGTCCACCCTCAGATCTTAAAAACTATTGAGGCTAGAGGGCTGTAAATTGGTATGTTGATCACCCCCCCTCCAATCATCAAACATACCAAATTGCAGCCCTCTAGCCTCAGTAGTTTTTTTAAAAATTTAAGGTTACAGTTAGCCATAGCCGTGCATTCGGCAACGATACAGGATATGCCACCACCGGGCCGTGGTTAAAGTTTCATGGGCCGCTGCTCATACAGCATTATACCGAGACCACAGAAAGATAGATCAATTTTCGATGGCCTTGATTATACGCTTTACAGAAAACTCGATTGCGCTGAAAAAACATCGGCGCATTTTTTACTTCTTAACTTTTCTTTCAATAATCTCCTTCGGGGAATGTGCAGGTATGTAGATTGTGTTGGCATATTTTGGAATATCTATCTATTCTATTCTATGAGTTGTCTCATCTGTATTTCCAAGATTGTCTCCAGCTATTCTATGGCAACTATATCCTTATACTCACTCAGTCAATCCATGAGTGACTCCAGATTTTAACTGTTCTCACCTCTAATTCATGAGCTGAGTTTTCATTCGCATTATTAATCAATGCCATGGTTTCCTTCTCTAAAATTTGAATAGGAATGGAGTAGACTTCAGCTAGACCTATTTCTGCTACCTGTTTTATCATAATCTTGCCTCCCTGATTGTTTGTTATTTCTAAAGCTATCTTGCTCTGACTAACTTCATGTAAACTTGAGGAGTAATGTACTTCATGCACTTGTGACATTTCCTGAAGTGTAAGAATTTCCTTCACTTTGAAAACTGGATTTACTCTACATTCTATCCATGTGCTTTCTCCAGGTTAAAGTCTTAATCTCGCCCTAATATTAAGGAAGTTTCTTGGTTGGACTTCACATGGGAGATTATCTGCGATCTCTACCTCTACCTTGTAGCTGAGATCTATGCCTAGGCCTATTTCTATAATCTCAAACACTATGTGCTGTCCTTTTATGATAGGAGCAGTACGCTAGTCCACGGCAATCACTTCTTATGGCAATTATAACATGTGACTGCTGGAGATTTCCCTTGAGAAGAGTTACCTGTGTTTCTACTCAGGCTTTTAGCTGGTGTCATACCATGATTATCATACCCTTTTATATTTTGCCCTATGGTGACTGAGGGTCTGTATAGATAATTTCCTTCAGGATTTCTACCTAAGATTTTCTTTACATCATTTTCCGTCTCAATGACATCATCTTCTAATTTTCAATTATGGGTCATCTTTTTTACGACAAACTTCCCGATAACAGAGCTAACAAAGGTAGGTTTGTCTATAAATACGGTATAATAAACATCACCTTATGCACCACTGTCGCTATCAGAACTATTTGATAGTTCAGGTGTACTACTATCACTGTCATTTCCCAATAAAAGCCTCCGTATTACTTCATCACAGAGAGAAAATTCCTCCCTCTGATGGTTACTGAAGGTCTAGCCCCTGTTCTGAGATTATCCTTTAAATGGGAAATTAGATGTTGCCATTTGTTGCTAGAATATAGAATAAAGCTCCTTAAAATGACGAGGGAAATGTGTTGTCTATTACGAGCTGCCTAAATAGAACCAAAAGAAAGATGACTGAGGCGATCAGTCCCACATCATGGATGTGATCTTTTGATGACTGAGGAGATCAGTCCAGCACAGTGAAAGGGTTAATCTTATTGCAGATGATAGTCTAACCTTCAAGGTTATTCAGCCAGATATTGTTCGTTGAGCAGTAATCCTTCAATTATCCTGATTAACAGAGCCAAGGCCACGTCGGACAATGGCAACATCCGGACGATGGCGAGCAAAAAATTCTAGGGTGTTCAAGGGCAACTCCATATCCTTCCTCACCTAACCTTGTCAATACCACATAACTGTAAAAACTCATTATGCAACAACCATCAAACTTTAAACTTTCAATTTTATGCAAAAGACAATTATCTACTTTTTCCCCAATATTTAAAAAAAAATGCACTGCACAAATACACTTTGAAAAAATGCAACCCCTCCTTTTTCTCTCTCTAGTAAATAGCACATTTCAGTAGGCAGGTAGCCCACATATGTTTACAAACAGTTTCGCATGGTTTTAGAACCATTAATGTATTTTTATACAGCAACTTTCTTTTCAGGTGTTATCATATTGTATTCCCATACAGGGGATAAAAATGTGTATATGTGAACTACTGTATGGTATTACACACACACACACACACACACACACACACACACACATATATATATATATATATATATATATATATATATATATATATATATATACAGGGTGTTTCAAATTACAGCCCTCTCTCTACAGCATAAACTAAAATTGATTTGGTCAAAACAAAAGTAATTCAGAACAGGCATTTATTTAAGTTTCTCTCTGAGTATTTAATATTTTGTGTGGCCTCCATCTGCCTGTACCACAGCCTGCATTGTTGAGGGTATGATTTAAGCAAATCGCAAAAAAGCTGAAACTCAAACTCCATTTCCCTGAGCACATTGGTTACCTCTCTTCGCAGGTCGTCAAGGCTTGGAATACCATCGTAGTTCACTGTGCACGCTTCAACACAATCCTTTAAGATACTACTAATGTTTTCACATACATTAAGGTCAGAGGAGCTACCTGGAAATTCACTTGATGAGAAGAAATCAATACCACTGTTTCGAAGCAGCTCCTGTGTCTGAAGAGCCTTGAAATTTGGTGCCTTATCATGCAAAAATGTGACTTCTTCAACAGATAACACATTTTCAAGATCTTTGAGGAAAGGAAATACTCCACCAGTAAGCACAGTTTCTCTGAAGTATTCGCCATTCCATGACTGTCCTTTTTCTTTGAATATCCACATTAACTGTTTGGCTGTGAAACAGAGAAAAATTCCCAAACATTCAGAAAATTTCACATTTGGCGATATCGCACGTCATCGCTGATATCATCCAACTTTGCAGCCCAAATGATGTCATTTTTATGATTTGGCTTCTGGCTGTGTAAATGAAGAATTGATCTGATCCTTGGAAAGTCAGCTTCATCCCAATCTTTAAGAAACGAACCGCAAAACCATGCAGGTCTTCTCTCTGTTGCTGAGTGATGTTGGGCTTGCTGATAACATGAAATGGCTTAATACCAGATTTTTCAACTCGTGATATACAGCACTATAACCTCTCTTCTTTCTCCTTTTGTTTCTAGTTCAATACCAATTTTCGTAAAGACTTTCTTGGTCTATCCACTACCTCAGCTATGATGTCTTTTGACTCCTGAGAAAGGACTTCAGGCCTTCCAAGATTCTCACTTTTATCGCAATGACAGTCATATGAACTTTTCTTCCAGTTTCTTTTAACAAAGGATTCATCTCTTTCAACATATTTAGCAATCCAGGAACGTGAAATGAAGGATGCGCCAGCATCCCTGACCTCTCTGAAGGTTATAGCCCGGATTCGGTCAATCCATCTGATTTCCTCCGAGTCGTTAGCCATGGCTGTATCTAACTCTGTCACTCAGTCTGAAAATACAAGAAATGTAAAATGAAAAATAGCTTAATAGAAACTTAAAATAATGTACTTGGAGATAGGCTATAGCAGAAAATCTTCATAACTTTCCATTTGTTCTGTGGGGGGGCGCTAATTTCTACTACCATACACCGGATAAACACCCGATATATATATATATATATATATATATATAATTATATATATATATATATATATATATATATATATATATATATATATATATATATATATATATATATATATATATAAAACAAGGAGACGTGATGAATTATTTATCCCATTTATTGTAAGCATTTATCCATTACAGAACAGGCGTCAGTTTGACTCATCTGGAATTTTCTAATGTATGGGAACATACCAAAAGTGTAAACAAGATAACAAATATAAACAATCTAAAATTCTCTCCAGAGCCATCTCACTTAATCTTTTAACAATAGCTGAGTCACTGTATCAAGAAGCTTGTTCCTACCTTAAACAATCACACTACCTACACTAAATATATATATATATATATATATATATATATATATATATATATATATATATATATATATATATATATATATATATATATATATATATATATATATATATATATATATATATATATATATGTGTGTGTGTGTGTGTGTGTGTGTGTGTGTGTATTCTTATAAATTATCCGAATTGCTCCATTATCGCAAAGGACTCCCGGATAAGCCTGAAATCCGAGTTACGAGAAGTTCGTACCGAGTAGGAGAAGCCCTGGAGGCGACGTGCACGGCGCGGCACTCTTGGCCAGCTTCGACGATTTCTTTCTCTGTCAACGGCGATCACATTCCTGTGAGTCACTCTTTGTTTGCGTCATTTTTATTTTTAGACTATATGTGTAAGTGATTCTGGCATGTAAACATCATTAATTTATATAGCAGAAATAATTGGATACTTTATTGTTATTGTTTGATGATAAAGAACCTGCCTTTTCTAAGCATGATTTTGTTATTGATTGTTGTAATCTCTACTGTTTATTTTTCTTTGGGTAAATCGGGCTGTCTATTTGGCTGTTAATCTATTTTCCTAAGTCATCAAGACCTATAAATCTTTTACGCATGCCGGTGTTTTAATTTAAACAACTAAACATGTAGGGAGAGATGCAAGCGCTTGCAATGATCGTAAATTGGTGCCAGTTTTTTTTTTTAATTACGTGAACACCATCAGTTGAAGCGTTTTAGCGCTCTGAATTGCAGGAGAATAAGGAGTTATCGAATAAGTTCACAATCAGATTAGAAATTTAATAAACTAATACTTTCAGCGCAAACGCGGCAACAATGGCTTTTGAAATACACAGAGCAACAAAAAACACAGCAAGGAAACATTGACTAAATTCATTTGCAAGTGATTAAATCGAAAGCATATAGAAAGGCTGCCTTCTGAAGAAGAGTTATTGACACTCAGGGTCTTAGTCATTCGATGGGATTAATAGATGTCGATACAATTTTGTTATAGGAATATAGCCTCTTCTGCAACAGTTACAAATATAAGTTATACTATAGACCGGAGTACCTGTCGATATAGAATCTATATCGGTGGGTCCTCCGTTCTATAGTATAACTTATTTGTAACTGCTACACAAGAGGCTATATTCCTATGATATAATTGTATCGAAATCTGTGATGATTATTATTCTACGTGATGAATTTCGTATCCAAGATCTTTCATGGGAAGAGTATAGTTTATCTGAAATGCGAGCTCGGCTGTTCTTTCATAATGTACAGTATACAGTCAACTCCACCCATAAGTTAACGAAGAGACTAGAAGAGTAGTACATGTTTCCTTTAGATTTCACATACTGTTTATTGAAGAAATGCATCAGTTTATTGCATACGTAGCTCACCTACATAAATTGCTATGTTCTCTACAAGAATTATTTCTGGTTACTTACGAATCCGTAATGCTGATGAACAGTCTCAGTGAGATATTACAAGGATACGTGAAAACTCTTGAGAGTCTGCTGTATCTCGGTCAGGAAAGCTTTAACACTTTGCAGCACCAATATGCGTGACTGTTTGACTGTTTGACAGGACAGTGAAACAGACAAGAGAAATAAATAAATAAATCAAAATCAAAATAAAATAAAAATCGGGAATAGAGTAAGGATTTTTTTTTTTTTTGCAGAAACTGGGTTATGACTTTAGGCGAAGCATGGTTTCTGCCAGGTTCTCAGAATGATTTCAGTATTAATTGAATATTGAAAGAATATTGTGTAGTAGTTACTGATTATGAATGTCTTAGATATTGGTGCTTTTTAGTTTCGAAAACTCTGCTCACATGTATTTTTTCACATCACTGAAGGGAGATGAATAATAAATAAGTAAAAAATGCGCAGGTTAGAGGCCTGCAATTTTGTATGTTTGATGACTGGAGGGTGGATGATCAACATAATAAATTGAAGCCCTCTAACGTCAATAGTTTTTAAGATCTGAGGGCGGACAGAAAAAGTGTGGACGGACAGATAAGTAGCCATCTCAATAGCTTTCTTTTACAGAAAACTAAACCTAGTTTACATAAATTTCAAATTTCTGCAACATGAAATTCGGTTTGTTACCTCATTTACCAGTCAGGTTCTATAGATTTGCCCTTTCACCAAAGAAACAAGTAGGCAGTCGTCAATCAAACACTTTTCTTGGAAACTACCCAACCGCTCGTGAAACTACTGTATGTGGCATATATAAATAGAAGTTGTTTATTCAGTCTGACCAGTGAGAGTAGTTGTTAGACGCCACTGGCATATAGTTTCCATGGCCGTTCCCAGACTTACTATGAACTTTGGGAGTAGTTGAAGTGATATTCGGGCACAAAAGAATGATAATCTAACATGCATACACCAAGGGACTATCATATCCGTAAGCACAGTACACAATAAAGTAATGCTTTGAAGAAAATGAAAAAATTTTAAAGACAAACAACGCACTGTTTACTAGAAGATCATAGGTATTGTCGATTATTCTGTGACTGGAGCATATATATCTGCAATGCTTTCTTTCTTTTTCCTACTGCCTATAAACATGAAGTGAAACAAATACATAGATTTAGCTGCAGACGCGCAGATCTCGGTTACAGCCTGTACTTTTCACATATTCGTGGGAAATGACACAGGTGGAAAAATCCCTTATCTTGTAAGAGCAAAAACATTAGGAAATATTGGTGACAGGAAATCCTCCTAACGATTCTGTCTCCATGGCACCCACTTTTCTTTAAAAGAAGAAAAGTATCTCCAACGCTAACTTTGGGACTAAGCAGGTAAATGAAAGCTGAAGTGACGGTAAAACGAGATGAAGCTAAATATTTTAAGGTCCTGTGAAAGTCTGATGTAATTAATGCTGCATAATACTTTTATTCAACGCTTTTTGGTTACATTTTTCGCAAGAATATGGGTTTCTAGGAGGTCACACCAGCATCTGGAAACTTTTATTTCTTCGTTATTTCGACACGAAAGTTAACAGTTTTTGCTGACGAAGGCTGTTACATCGTTGTGAGAGTTCTGGCTGGGTGTTTTCCATTAGCTTGTTTGTCAAAAGGGAACTATCTTGGTTTGCCTTCTTTGGTGACTGAGTTCCTTCTGTTAGAGCCTATCACTTCCTTCGGCGAGCATCAGAAACTTCATTCGGTTGCAGTAACAGATTATTAAATCGTCCTATTACAGATTGTTGTTATCATTATTATTACAACACGAGCTTGTTGCCACGCGCTACGCGCGCTGGGACCCAGGGCTGCTGTCTCTCCTACCCTCCCAATCCTCTACCTACCACTCCCCGGACAAACAGGTTTGCAGGAGGAGGGTAGATGCCTCCATTCCCTACCTACCCCGCCCCCACCCGGGTGACAAACTAGTTTGTAGGGATGGGTGGTTGTGTCATGTCTCCCTACTGTCGCCCAGGGAGAACGAACAAGGTCAGATCCTCTTGGATTTTATTATTATAGATAGTTTAACTAGACCATTAAATCCAATTTCCAGCTCCTCATAGGGCCGCTTGAAGGATTTGTTTTTAATTCGAATAGAAAGACTGGACGAAGGTAAAATTTAACGGCCAATTGAATGGTCAATCTCTCAGCCTCCATTCTTTCCACATCACCAAACCCTACAGTGACACCCAATCTCTGTTGGGAGTAGCAGTTCCACAATAAGCTGTAAGTCCCGTTGCTAGGTAACCAACTGGTTCTTAGCCACGTAAAATAAATCAAATCCTTCGGGCCAGCCTTAGGTTAAACTATAATGTTGGTGGGCTCGCTATCTGAAAAGAGGCTGATCTGCTTCTTTAAAGTGGTATCTATTTCTCATTTGCTTTATATATAGTACAGGTAATCTATTTAGACACCAAGACATGCCATTCAGATGTATTCCACATAGGAAAACGAAAGGTGTTTTTGTGAGGATATGCCCAACAGTTTCGTCCTCCAGCGGACCTCTTCTTGGAGCGTTTATCAAGGGCAGAGAAAAAGTTTACAATGTATGGAGCCAAGAAAGGCCTAAAACCTTAAACATATGAAATACCGTTACCAGAAACTAGCAGTTAAAAAAAAAACATATAATAGTAAAACAATACAATTAAATAAGAATAGTAAAGTAGTTGAACAAATGAAAATTACCAAAATATCCAATGAGGCAATATGTCCGTTTGAAACAGCATAACACTAAGTACATATTAACAAAAGTTATGGCAGATATTATTTTCTTGGCGAGATATGTTGACGATGTATTTGCTGTACTGAAATCTTATATTGACATTCAGAAAATCTTAAGAGATCTCAATAATTTAGCTCCTCCATAACTTTTACGGTTGACAAAGATGACAATGGTATTATTTCATTTTTGGATGTTACAGTTGTGGAGTCAGTTGTAAGTTCTAGCTATAATTTTAAAATACATAGAAAACCTACAAATAACAATCTTATAGTTAATAGTTACTCCTCCCACAAAACAGACGTAAAACTCAGCATTAAGATCAGTGTTTCTTAGAGCACTTAATATTTGCAGTCCAAAATTTATCAATGAGGAATTAGAATTTATATACCAAGTTGGTATTAAAAATGACTTTGAATTAAAAGATATTGACTACAGTCTAACGTTAACTAGAAAAGCATTTTACTCATGTGAGGAGAAAAACAGAAAACTGAATTTTATATCTTTCCCATACCATCCCACATTAGAGTCTATAGTCTACCCTCTAAAGTTACTTGGTTTTAGTGCAACTTTTTCATATCCTACCACCATTGGAAAAAGCCTGATTCGCAATAGTTCGGAAAGCAATGAAGGAGTCATTTATAGGATACCATGCAAGTGCGGTAATTTTTATAGAGGACAATCTTGGAAGGAACTCGAAAAACGCATTTTAATTCATAAATATAATATAAGAACAAATAATACAAGTAATGTTTATTGTGTTCACAATAGTATGCGTAAACTACCAATTGACTGGCTCGGGTAGAAGATTTTATTTAAGAGCACAGGTTTTATTGAAAGAAATTTAAGAGAGACAGCTTGCATTGTTCACAGCAAAGGTAAAATTTTAATTCATCGCCTGGTTTATATAAATTAGATCCTTTTAATTTACATCATGAGACGACAGTACAAATTGAATAATGTTATCCATTAACTATCATGTAGCATACTTTTGTTAATATGTACTTAGTGTTATGCTGTTTCAAACGGACATATTGCATCATTTGAAATTTAGGTAATTTTCATTTGTTCAACTACTGTTCTTATGGTATTGTATTGTTATACTGTTGTTTTTTTTTTTTTTTTTAAACTGCTAGTTTCTGGTAACGGTATTTCATATGTTTAAGATTTTAGGCCTTTCTTCGCTACATATATACATTATAAACTTTTTCTCTTTCCTTAATAAACTCTCCAAGAAGATATCCATTGAAGGACGAAACTGTTGGGTATAGTCTCACAAAACACACACACACACACACACACACACACACACACACACACACACACATATATATATATATATATATATATATATATATATATATATATATATATATATATATATAATTTTAGCTTATTTGTTGATTATATCTTGTTTTGCTTTGCTTCTCTTAGCGCTAATTATCCGTTTTAACTTTAGGCCATTTTATCCATCCAAAGATAATTAAAGAGTTCTGGAGGGGTAACTGGTTAATCTTGATTAGGGGAAATTCGCCATCCTCCAGACTGAGACCCCTCAGACCTAATTCACAGAGGGCTCAGACAAAGAATCAAAAGAACACAGACCTCCAGCTATCATAATTTCATCGAAACTAGAGAAGAAAATATGTTTGTTTTGAATCTGACATATGACGCTAAATGGTCGGAGTTAGAATCATTTTGAAGACCGCCAATTGTAACGGTACATGCCTAAAGCAATATTAGCCATCACAGATTAAAAGAAATTACTGATTAAGTTGGATCATCATCATTCTAAACTCAAGAACAAACAATTAAAAAATGCGCAGAAGTTTCTTCGGTGCAATCAAGTTTTCTGTACAGCCGCTACAGCGTATAATCAAGGCCACCGAAAACAGATCTATTTTTTGGCGGTCTCGGTATAATGCTATACGAGCCGCGGCCCGGTGGTGGCCGGTCCTATAGCCTTGCCAGACGCACGATCATGGCTAATTTTAACCTTAAATAAAGTAAAAAAAAACTACTGAGGCTTGAGCGTTGGATGATCAGCATACCAATTTGCAGCCCTCTAGCCTCAGTAAAAGTGAGGACAGAAAAAGCGCGGACGGACAAACAAAGCCATCTCAATCATTTTCTTTTACAGAAAACTAAAGGGACAAAGGGTCTCCATCCATCAAAGTATATGAATGGCCCTTATAACATAGCAATAACGCCTGATTGATCGAAAATCATCAAAATGGAAGCGAAGGCTCTTTTGATGGTAGGACGAGAGAGCTATTCATTTTTCGAGCCAAAACTCCGAGAGAGAATATCCTTAGTAACTCAAGACCCGGTTAATCTCAACTTACCTTATGCTTTCCTCTGCGGGTTTTTTCTTTGCGGTTTAACGTAGCTTCACACTAATAGTTCAAGGCACAGTTGTTAATAACCTGCAAGATATATTTCCAGTATGTACATAAAGACATAACTGCATGTGTGCATAAAAAATTTATATGATTAAACATATATGAAGATAATACACACAGATTTATGCATCAGTTTAATCTGAAATCTGTATCACATGTTAATAAAGAAATGTAACGCTGGAAGCGACAGTATTACGATACTGGACGAACTCATCTCTTTCAAGATGTCATCAGTCATACCAGCCAACGATTCATTCCTCTCCCTTAGGCAGAGCCAGGTCGCGTGCGGAATATGGGCGTGTCCAAGGACGAGGGTCATTCCTATTTCCCGAAGGGATCCTACACCTCCACCAGTATGCTGATCCTTCCCGTAGAGGGCGATTCTCTTCCAGCCTCCGCCTGGGGTGCCACGCTCACGTGCAGTCCCTGGAGAAGGCCAACTTCGTCACCGTGGAGGTGGACTTCGGGATCTCCAGCCTGTTCTCCTTCTTCAATGCAGGTGATGTGGACGCTTCGTTCTCTCTTCTGATGCACGTTCTTCTTTTCATTTCCTTTATTAGGTTATAGCATCGAGGAAACTTTAAGAGGAAATACGCTTTGGAAACAACGCAGGAGTGGATACTGATTTTCATATACTTTCCTTTTTTGTATCTTTGATATCCCATGACACATATCTCTGATGTGTTGTCGTACTTGATGGGTGTTGCTGAGCATCAGCAGCTTCCTCCTTTCTGTTTACAGGTTCGCCTCCTGTGTTCTTTAAAAATTTATTTGTATCACAACTGACACGATAACTTACCAGTCACTGAGGACAATAGTCTTATCGGAAAGCATAATTAGCAGAATAGCAGTACATGATTTAATTCAGGTGAGCACAATTTTCATAATAACATTTGCCCTTCTTCATGTGATTATATATATATATATATATATATATATATATATATATATATATATATATATATATATATATATATATATATATATATATATATATATGTACATACACACACACACACACACACACACACATATATATATATATATATATATATATATATATATATATATATATATATATATATATATATATATATAATGATTGTGTGTCTTTGATCTATCGTTAATTTTGTAGTTCATCAATGGTTACTATGTAGTTCATCAATGGTTACTATGTAAAATATTTCACCAATATTACAGTGAAAATGAGCAAGTTCTTGTAAAACTCAGGTCAAATGACCTCAGCCTAATCATGACAAGTAGTTACTTTGTTTGCTGCAGTTATCATAATGTATCATTTACTATTCTTAACTATTCAGTCTAGGTTATTATTTAACGTGTCTATCTAAAAATCACTTCAGTATTGAGCCAATTATCGCATATATATTAAGTTTATGAAGACTTTCTAGAATAAAGTATTTTTTCAGTCCTTTAATTCTTCATATACCTATATATAATGAAAATTATATTTTGAATTTAATATGCCAGTGTTGATTGGAACATATTTTACTTACTTCACCATATGGTAAACGCAGAAACATTTTAGTTTAACACGAGGTGCAAAAAACAGGAACTACTGACCTGCAGAACTTCAACCTCAGAACCTGAGGGGATTTAACCTGCACTGTACTTGATATTAATCCTAGGTCATTTAAGTGTGAGTCTAATATTCTTTTCATGAGAGAGAGAGGGAGAGAGAGAGAGAGAGAGAGAGAGAGAGAGGTTGATAGTCTCGAAAATTTATCACACGAAATGACGACTCTTTATTTCAGGATTTTCCCTCGCAAATAATGTTTTGTTGTTTCATTTGATCACGATCAAATTGATAAATGATTTTAATGTAATAGGAAAAAAACATGAAAGGACTTTGCAAAACAATAGTTGATTCTAATTTGGCTGCCGTTTATCGGGGGGTCGAGAGAGATTCCAAAGGTCCCTATCCCAAAAATATCATTACTTCCTGCCCCTGTTGCTCACTGCATTTCTAAACTTTTTATAACTAGCTGATAAAGAAATAAACCACACTACAAAATATAATTAACAATGGATTTAAATCTTTATGCATGACTTTGCTGTTGCTTCTATTCGTGCACGCAATCTTTGGTTAACAGTTATAGTTGAATAGTATGCGAAGAAAATGCCATATATGGAGGTTTATATTAAAGGGTCTGTGAATACCAGTGTGATTTGCAGCATGAGGCTTGTGCGCATGTAAAGGAATCTAATCAGTTAAATAGTAATTCTTTGTGCTAACAACAAAATTTCCAATATGATTCGACTGAACTGGGCTACGTTAGACAGGGCTTGAAAGGTAAACTGAAAAGCTGACTTTCATACAAGAGGGAGGGAGTTAGTATGATAATTTCATGTACACTTGCAATCAGTGTCAGGCTTTACTAACCAAGTCGACAGAAGGGGCGTGGACTGTCACTCAATTTTTAACAAAATCGTCAAAGAAGTTTTGCCTTGTTCGGAATGAGGATGTTACTTACCTTGTATATTTTAACGATTTCATATTTTAACATCACGTTGAAAGATGGGCAGTAAGTTTATTACAGCAGGCAAAAGTGAACTGTAAGCAAAAAGGCAAATTTAATATAAAAACTAACAGGAAAATGCGTTAACAAAACGGTGATATTATGTTTCTTAAGGCCTTATTTTCATAAAAATGCGAAGTTCACTGTTTGTGTTGTGCTTACCCATAAAAGTATTTGTTTAAAGACGATAGTTATTAAATGTTGAACGCTGTTGAAAATTTTCTTTAAAATCTTTAAATTCTTCCCCCTGAAGGTGTCGCTTGCTGGACTTCAGACATCGTCCCAACCACGATGACCTTGGCGATGCTTCTTCTGCTTCAGAATCGGTTGTGATGAATCGCTACTGAAAATGAATAAGGAGAGGAACACTTTTGATGGTGCTTCCCCTCTTCCAATGGTTAATGGAAAGAAAAGGAAATGTAAAGAAAGATAAAGTATGAAGACAAGCAAACAGCTGTAGTTATACTTGAATTCATGGCGATTTTTCTAAATGTTGATTTTCTAATGAAGCATATCGAGTGGCTTCAGTTTTATTTTCAAAAGAGAAAGGAAACGGAAGAAGTGCTGAATTGCCAAGAGTCTCCAGAAAAAAAATCAGAACTCTGATACATTAATAAATATTAATGATAAAGAGAGAGAGAGAGAGAGAGAGAGAGAGAGAGAGAGAGAGAGAGAGAGATACACCTTGCGCTTTCAATTGTTAAATACCAAACACATCTCATTCATATCCAACGAGATGTAAGTCATACACGAAAATACATTTGGAATTCTTAAATCGGATTGATTTTATGATGTCCCTATTTTCATGAAATCATCGGCACTTAATTCACCCTTTTCGTCAACCTAATTTGCAAAAAAAAAAAAAAATTAAACTAATATGAAGACAATTAAACATAAAGAAATTAAACATATTTCCTTTCCTTCTGTTTAAGCAAAAAAATACATTCGAGGAAAACTGTAATGGCATTAATGAACCTTTTGTAATTGTAATATGCGACGTGTTTGCAAGTATGTTATACATACATACATACATACATACATACTTACGAGAAGCTTTTCAATGAATTTACATACACATTATTCCACAAATATATTAAAGTAAGAGAGGTTCTATGCGTTCACACATTCAGTCATTCATTTGCAAAGTATTCATACGTACAGACATTACAACTGAACAGATGAGGAGAGGCACCTTTTATTCTGAGGCAAGCAGATAAATAGGCATTTGCAAAAAGCGAAGTCTCATAAAGAAAAATAGAAAAAACGAAGTGTCTTACTGGTACGTGAGAGCATCACCATATGCAAAAAAAGTATAGTAAGAAATGAAACTGGGTGGAAATAATTCGAGATTAAGTAAAAAACATCCTTTCTTCTACTGGAGTAAACATAAATATCGAGTGAAATGAAAGAATATATATACATATATATATATATATATATATATATATATATATAAATATATATATATATATATATATATATATATATATATATATATATATATATATATATATATATATATATATATATATATATATATATATGTGTGTGTGTGTATATATATATATATATATATATATATATATATATATATATATATATATATATATATATATATATATATATATATATATATATATATATATATATATATATATATATATATATATATATATATATATATATATATATATATATGTGTGTGTGTGTATATATATATATATATATATATATATATATATGTACATATATATATATATATATATATATATATATATATATATATATATATATATATATATATATCGCACTGTTTATATTACCAATATTTTCGATTATAATTCAAGTTATTTAAGAAGAGCGTTGGAGCCTAGCCTCACTTTTTTAGGCACTGTGGTTTAACGCCTATCCTGTACTGTATAGCCTATAATAGAAAAAACACAAACTTGATGTTTACATATATAGTGGCAATTACCGTTGTACAGACCCCGCATAATACACCACTCATTTGTGTACCATGCACACATTGCAGCCTATACACATGATAAGACCTTCATGATAAATTTGTTGTAACATATATATATTTATAAGGTGAGAATGTTTAAAGGTTTTTTGTAAATCATTCGGATGTGACTTGGTGATAAAGCATGAGAAATCCGTGCTTGTATAATGTTCCAAACACATGCTCGTTATAAAGCATATGTCTTATTTTCTGTTGTTTTATTAAATTCTTAATCCAATGTCCTTTTATTGTTTAATTGAATGAATTGCGACTTGGACACAATTCTGAATTACATTTGTTTAAAGTATAAAATAGCCTGGCTGCAGGATTCTGAGATCCTGAGAATGTTTGTTGTCAGGCAAATTCAGACGGCAAGATGATCCATTATTAACCTGGAAGAATGTAAAGGGTAGGTCCACTTTTGTTACATGGGCATCATGAACCCATCTTTTGCTACCATTGCCTAATATTATGAAGAGTCATTACTGTTTTTAGTGTCAAGCATATTTATCACAAAGCATCATATTTATTTTTCGTGTAATCTCAAATTGAAGTTTTGCGTTTTGATTTCCTAACCAGTTTAATTATTATTTATAAGTCTTTTTAATGGAGTTTTGTGAATCCCTCCAAAAAAAGAACAACTAGACTAGTTCTGAAAGTGTTTTCCTACAAATTCCATTTCCCATTAAGAGATATTCCATACGAAGGCTATTCATAGTTTTTTTTTTTTTTTTTTTTTTTTTTTTTTACAGTTTTATTAGGTTGTAAGGAGGTGGGAGCTCAAGGACCAACACGCTGCCACGCTAAGAACCAAAATTCTTCCTGTCTGCTCAATTTAGCATTTGTTCCTTATCTCACTGATGCCATGCCTTGGAATATTAAACAAGTGCCAGAGTTTTTTAACCGTTAATCAATCCACTTTCCTGAATGCTATTGTGAAGCCCTCCAGTTTTTTTTCTCTCTCATCCAGCCGTCACGCCGGATAACCCCAATACTATTAACTGTTTTTTTTAATATTTCTGTGTTCTGGGTTACGCAAGGGGCGAGTTGCTCATTCCTTTGGCAATGAAAAAGTGGTAATGGAGTGAAAGTACTACTCTTTGCTAAAAGAAATCCTGAAATCTATTGATTTCACGAATCTTCCGTTTTCATAATCACTGTAATTATATACGAATGCACACGCGAATACAGATAGATAAATCTGAATGAAAATGAGCTTCCTTAGTTAGACGTGCACGTAAACTTTGTTAATGAGGCATCCAATGTCTCCAGGAAAGATTTGTTTGTTTCCAACATTTGTTTGCTGGGTCACTATACTCTATATTCTGATAGCATCTGTAGATATTTCAAACGACAAGTAAGGGACAGAATCTGCTATTTATTGTCGAACACAAACAGATGGTGGCGAAGTATCAATTGACAACCCACAGAGAGAGAGAGAGAGAGAGAGAGCCAGTCCTAATTATCTTGCTCCTCATCTCAATGACTTAATACCACATTCAGTCTTTCCGACTTCCTTTGAAGGAAGATTTCTTAATCAGAATCATCTCATCTGCCACAAAGAAGTTTCTCCAATATTCTAAAACTGTAATGGTATCACATTTATTTTTCTCCTCTTATTTCCTCGGTAATTAGGTCATTTGCTTCACTGCGTGTCGCTCTGATATCTCGATACACAGCCAACAATTTCTTCATAGATTCTCTTCACACACTTCATTGAATCGTGATTGCATATATTATTGCTTTCAGGGCAATGTCATTTCTAACTCTCGGAAGAAGGGTTGCAAATTCCTCAACCAAAACAGTATGCTCTAAAATACAGTCACGTGATACAAAGACTTCATTTCAGCGTTGTCCTAACATGCACCTACTGAGACTTTTGACTGAAGACATGTGGCGACTATATACAAAAAAGAGAAAGAAATCCAATTGTGAAGTGAATATGCTCTCTGAAGGATTACCGTTTTATAATTCCACCGCCAAATGAGTAAGTATAAAAATTTGAAATGAAACACTGGTCATAAAAATAGTATCTAATTTATAACTTGAAATAACTGACCCTGACATGTATCTAGCCTGACAGTCTCTTCAGAATTTTTTAGTTGATGAATGCGGTTCGTAAACTATTATAATGAAACTTATCAATTCATCCTCTCTCAAGAATTAAAATTGCTAGGCGAATGGCTCAGTTATCAAAGTATGTAAACATGCATATGGAACAAGCCTTACAGGCCATTAATTTGCAAAAGCATGCTTCCGCAGAATTTGATGCCTAGATGCGAAAAGAATGAAAAAGAGGGAAATGAATTGCAAATACTTTAACACAAATAACAGTATCAGTATTCCTCAGCGCCATACATCAAACTCAAAATGAATGCATTTTTAACTCTTTGGTAAAGAAATTAATCCTCTGCCAAATGTGAATGACCTTAGCATGTGTTTCTAAATCTATGCCGTCAATGACATTATGTCCAAAATCTAATGTTTGGGCTTTCGTTGGGGTAAGATTCTCAATTAAATCTGAGATTTTAGTGGATGTGGGTTTGTTTACCTTGCAAAAATGCGCACGAAAGAGGAAAATCCTCCGAGTAAGACAGTGCAAGCAGCGACATTAAACAAATAATGTTGTCGACGAGAATTGTACATTTAAAAATATAGAATGAACAGCTGGTTCTCTTTTTGACGAGTAGTCTTAGAAAATCAGTATTACGTGTATTGATTGTCTAATTTCAGACTGCCGTTTTCCTTTTCTCAACAATTCTTTCTTTCTCGTTCTCTTGAAACAGCCTTGAACGAAACAGGAAATCGCTGAAGTTTTACTTTAATAGGATAATAAGTGATCTTGTTTTTTGAAATAGCCTCATTATCATCAGTAAAATTAGACCTTCGGCATCAATATCAACTACATCTTATTTCCTACCATCGTCTCTTTCCTTTTCTAACAAGTTTTTCTTACCCTTCCTTTCCTTTCTCCATAGTGATATCATATATGCTTGCCTCCAAAACTTCTATCATCATTAGTATATCCCTGTTATTATCATTGTTATAATCTTTCTTTCTAGTTTTCTACTTCAGTAAACTTTTGACAACAGTATTTCCCAATCCTACAGTCATGATGTTAAGTCTCAGCGAAATGTGCTTTCTCTCGCATCCCCACTGCCCCCAAAAGAAAACTGTGAAGAAGTAACGCTGTCTCCACCTTTGAGCATGAACCTAATCTTATTGGTCTTAAAGAAATCATTAAAACATGAGAGAAATGGACAGGGACCATTAATGATGATCCAAAATCCTGAATAAAAGAATGAATGAAGCTGTTTAGATCAAAGGGCAATGAGTTACAACGAATCCTAAAAGCGAGAAGAGTCAGAGGGTGAATAGGCCCTGATGTTTGGGCATTTCTAAAAGCTGAATGTTTAACAAACTTTCAGAAAGAGCTCAAGACTATCCCTGATGCAGCCTGGCTTTGGTGCGATGAAGAGCAATTGGAGGACGGACGACGAGGCAAGACTTCTTCTTGCCGTACGTCATATTTTCACGGATAAGGAAAAGCTAACTGTTTTCTCATTCATATATTTATTCATTACCATAAAAAAATTGCCAAATGGCTAACATAAACACAATCTATTCAGTTGTTGCTACAGTAAATATTTGGAATTAGTTTCTAATTGCAATAGACAATCATTTTTTCAGAGCTCTGGAAAAGAAAGAGCTTTGTGTGCTCTGATCCTGTTTGATAGTTTTCATCGACTTTGTTTCTTCATTTCCACTTCTCCTCCTCAGAGTCCTTCATGTTAGGGCGATTTCAGATTGAAAGTCTGGGTTTCATCAAGGGTGAAGGCTAAGTTTAACAGTAGTCTCGTATAAGAGTAATTGAAGTTTCCAGTAAAAAAAAAAAAAAAAAAAAAAAAAAATATATATATATATATATATATATATATATATATATATATATATATATATATATATATGTGTGTGTGTGTGTGTGTGTGTGTGTGTGTGTTGAGAAAGACGATATCTCTCAAGAGGAATCATCATAAGAAGCACCATACGACTAAATTGTCCAGAGAATTTCCATCTTGGAAAAGAAATTGAATCGCTGGTATGGGCTTAACGTAAATTGGACTGTTTTAACTCTTGGAGCAATTGATGAAATGTAGTTTCCATACATACTTGTCTTCTCCTCTGAAAGATCGCGTGTCATTGTTATCGATGACATTATTAGATTATATTTTAAGAAAAACAGAACTTCTTGATAGCCTTCTAAAGCTCTTACCGAAAAGGGAACTCAAGGGTAACGTAAGTGTTACGTATTAAATTCCAAATATGTGTTTGTTGAAATTATTTTCTTATCACTTCACGATTTTCAAATATTGCTTTTTACAAAAGATATTTCCATCGAAGTTTCCATTGAAACTGACTGCATTTCCATTGCTCAATATTATTGCGCAGTATATTTTGCTTCTTTGAGGGAAAATAAGTGACGTTTCGTAACGCCGGCGAATGGCTTGTTCATAACTCATCAGTCTCATTCAAGCTTCCTTCTTGAAGATACTGAATCATTTTCATTATTATTGCACACACACACACACGCGCACACACACAGATATATATATATATATATATATATATATATATATATATATATATATATATATATATATATATATATATATATATATATATATATATATATATATATATATATATATATATATATATATATATATATATGCATTTTATGTTGTTTTGTTTCATTGCAAATACCTAAGGATGCGTTACCTTTCTCCAACTTCCTGCCATGAGCATCATTTCATTCTATTCGACAATATTCTGTTGCATAGCGTTATGATAATTTACTCTCTCTCTCTCTCTCTCTCTCTCTCTCTCTCTTCTCTCTCTCTCTCTCTCTCTCTCTCTCTCGTGTTTCTGCAGGAGATAACAAAACTCCCTCGTCCCTCCCAAAACAGAGATAATCGGATCAGCCAAATAAACGTAATCATTGTGAAGGAGGAAGATTCTGCTGCAGGTGTCTAGTTCGATTTTAAAGAATGAGGGTCTATGCGCAGTGTATCCTCAGGAAGGAGAAAAGTCTTCCCTTATTGAGGTCACACGTAGGATATATAAAAAAAATGTTACAGGAAATAATGCTTCTTTCCTTTACTCTAACGGAAGCATTCAAAAGAAAAGGAATGGAAACCTTTACGTATTCATTTCATCATTCCTGTCGTATAAATCATTACGTAAAAAGAATGAGGAATTATTCTGCAATATATAATGGTTGCTTGAGTCAAGGTTTACATAATTTACAATTTATTCTTTGTTTACCTATTTGACGAAGTAATATATATATATATATATATATATATATATATATATATACATATATGTATATATATACATATATATGTATATATATATATATATATATATATATATATATATATATATATATATTAAAAAGAACTCACGGTCTATTAACATTAACAAGCAGATGCTAACTATCGCTCTCATTTGCTAGTTCCCATATCCATACCATGCCCTTACCCATATCAGTATCATACCAATACCCATAACCGTACCCGTGCCCATGCCCATATCTGTACCATACACATACCCATATCTGTTCCATACTCATACCTGCACCCATACCCATACTGATACCCATACTGTATCATACACATACCCATACTAATAGCCATCCTCATATCCTTACCATACCCATACCTATACCCATACTCCTATCCATTCCCATACCCATGCCCATACCATACGCATACTTTACCCATACCCATATGCATTCTATACCCATGCCCATATCTTATACCCATACCCACAGCTAAACTAACCCTACTAATAATAGTCAGCAAAAGTCTACAGGCAGCACCAGCACCGTTATATATAAACAACTGACCATATCTAGGTGTAGGTGCAGGAGCAGCTGTTGATGGGTTTTGAACCAATGCTGATGCCATTGGTGGTTCCAGACCATCACCAGCAGTGCCCGCTGTTGTTCCAGAATTACCCACTAAGTCCATTTAGAACCGAAAATAACAAAGCTCAGCCAAAAATCCTTTATTATATATTGTTTGGTCACTTAATGTTGAAAATTTCTGGACAGGGATGGGAAAGGAAGAAGGGAGGGAGGGGAAGGGGAGGGGGAAGAGAGATGGGAAGGGGAGGAGAGGGAAGGGATGGGGATAAGTAAAGGAGGGCAGGGGAGGGGCATGGGAGGGAGAGGGGAGTGGGTGGAAGGGGAAGGAGGAGATGGGAGGGGGAAGTGAAGGGTAAGGTGAAAGGAGGGGAGGGGATGGGAGGGGGTGGGGAAGGAGAGGGGAGGGGAGTGAAGGGGGAATAAAGGTGAGGGGAAAGGAAGGGGAGGGGAGGGAAGGGGGTGCGGGTAATGGGGTAATGGACGGTGGAGGGTAAGGGGAAGGTGGAGGGGAAGGGGAGGAGGAAGTCAAGGGGGAAGGAGGAGGGCATGATGAGGGGAGGGGGGGAGGGGAGGGGAAAGGGAGGGAGAAGGGTGAGTGGAAGGGGAGGGGAGGGGCACATACACAGAAAGGCAACCAAGGAAATTAATATAATAGATTTCCACTTTATAGAAAGACTGAATGGTTTGTGCTAAATCCGCTAAAGCACTAATAAATAGCTGGACTTTCCATTTATAAGAAGGAGCCGGGATTTTCCCTTCAATTTCAACAGGTCAATGGCTGTAATAGAATCTACCTAAAACTGAACAAGAAGCCAGCTTTCTGCAGAGATGAAAAACACTGAAATGAGATGAGAGTAATCTTATTAATCAAAACTGAGATGAATGTCTAACTTAAACTTTTATAATTTATATTTTGTCATGAAGTGATCAAGTACCTGGTTATTACACAAATAATAAGGCCAAAAAGTTACCTCACTTCAGCCAGACACTTGAAACCTCATAAAAAAAACATTAAGACTGAATACTCTAAAGGTACAGTGATCCCGTAAAACTTGCTTATCACTTGGAAAAATCAATCTAACTTTATCAAGTTATGGATGAGGTAACAACTAATAAGCTATGAACAGACTAGTGGAAAATGGGCATCACTTCAACTAACACTATAATTGTTTCCCTGGTTCCATTTCACTTTGATAAAGGAGAACTAGACAGATATATCACTTACCTTGGACACATTCATTAATTTCTTTAATCACCGGTGGTCAAAATGAAACACTGTGCTTTTAAAACTTTAAACAGACGAATTTTCTCCTAAGTTCAAAAGTTATATGCAGAGTTCACAATCTCAAAAATATTTACTATTGCTTGACAACAGTGTAAGATTGAAGTATTTCTTAATCAAGATTAATTCACAAAACTTTAATTTATCAAGAAATCAATTTGGTTAAGTAAAATTCAAACCATTAATACTCACTCAAATTTTAGATATATACCTGATTAATTAAACTCAACACAAGTGTTCACCAAAACATTAATAAATGGGAGTCAATACGGGTATTCCCCTAAATCTCAATAATAAGTATGCACTGACAAAATGCTAATTAATCACCAACACAAAACTTTGGAAAACACTAATTATAAAATTAGAGTAATATGATAACACAGACATATAAGAATGAAATATGCAAAAATGGAAATATGCCAACAGCACTTTCACTAAGACAAAATATGTTTAAAGATTATATCAATCTTTCAAAAGATTATCTTCACTTTTATAAAAAAAGGCTAAACATAATACATAAAGTATGCATACATTATACATACAGGTACACATGTATGGTATACATACAGGACTGGAGCTTCAAGCGCCTTATCTCTATGATGGACATCTTCCGCTCACTCAAAACACCTGAGCAAACAGAAAGAAGTATATTGGGCCAAATCTTGGGTCAGCTGTCAACATGTCAACTTCACCTCTCTCAGTTCCTGATTCTTTCTACTTAGATTATGAAAACATAACAGAGATAGACAAAGCTAATAACTGTGGAACAGACACACATGATGAACATATAGTAAAACATTCTGGCCGAGGCCTGTCAACTTGTCAAAGACAAGCCAAGTGGTCCTTGCCTTTCTTCCATCACCCCAAACACCTGTGTCAATACAGGATGTAGTGATCTGATAATGGTTCAAAAATATCTCTTTTTCTCTACAGCACTTACTTTAACTTCCACGAACACAGTGTGTTACAAACACGAATGATTATCACAGAGTCACCTCAAAGCATATTTTAGAATCACATGATACATAATTTATCTGTAAGAAAAGACATTTTAAGATCATATTATCATATCTCACAACAAACAACGAATCTGCAAGCAAAACATAAAAAATTTCACAGAGACACATATCATATTTGTAGAATGGTTTTACATATTATATATATATATATATATATATATATATATATATATATATATATATATATATATACATAAATACATATATATATATATATATATATATATATATATATATATATATATATATATATATATATATATATATATATATATATATATATGACATGCCTAAGCTGAATGTCCTCGTATTCAATGGTAAATACTTTAGCTTATAGATGGCCTTAGCTAACACTCAGTAGGAAGCATAAAAAAATAATATTCCACCAAAATAAAATCCAATCTGTGCGAAACCATGGTCGGGTGGAACGAAACTCAGCAATCTCTTATTATAATCATTAATTACTAATCATACAAATTAACACTAATTATTTAACACTTATACGTGAACAAAATTGCTTCAACAAAACACTTCACTAGAATCATTAAACATATAGCAAATAGTTCAATAATTCAACACAATTAAACGTAATATCTAAACAACAAAATGCACTTAGTAAAAAGGAGAAAGAGCTACAAACACTGTCTTCAAAAAACAGGAAGAAATCTTTCGATCTGGAAACTGAACTTTCAGTCCAATTTATCCTGTGAGAGTTTTCACTTAAATGAATGAATATAGCATTGATGCTTGTCCAGTTTTGACTGAATACTTATGTTGCTTAATACAAAACATCTAAATCTTTGCTAGATTGGCCAATATAAAAACAGGGGCAATCAAACATGGAATTTTATATATTATGTTGTTGTTTTCTTTTAGGCTATTTTTTATTAACATTCTTTTTGAGTGTGTTATTATAAGAAAAAACGAGGTTTACATTAAAAAGGTTTTAACAATGATTTTATGTTTTCAAAACCACTAAAATAAGGCAAGCTAAGAATGTTCTTAGGGGTTTCTTTCTTCATGTTACTTTCACTATAAAACTTTTTGTGGGCTTTGTTATAACAAATATCTAGTATATGTGAAGGATAACATAAATCTTTCCCTATTTTTCTTATGTATTCAATTTCTTTATCCAAATACTGGGGACTGACAATGCGCAAGGCTCGTAAAAACATAGAAGAAAAATTTGATATTTTGATGTTGAGGTGATGGCCTGAATAAAAATGGACATAAGTTAAGTTGTTGGTTGGTTTCCTAAAAATACTGAATTTACATTGAAATGGTTCTCTGTATATTAAAACATCTAATAAAGGGAGGCAATTGTATTTTTCTAATTCTAACGTAAACTTAATGGATGATACCTGGTTATTCAAATTACAGAGTAAATCATTTACATCAATAACAGCAGGCAAAACAGCTAAAATATCGCCAACATACCTATACCACATTAAAGGAGTATAAATGATATTAGGCATATATCGTTTTTCAATGAATTCCATGTACAAGTTTGAGAGGAGTGCGGATAAAGGGTTGCCCATTGCCATACCAAATATTTGTTGGTAAAATGCACCATTGAATATAAACTTACAATCACAAATGCACAACCTAGTGAGAGAAATGATATGACTTACAGGTAGAGGTAATTCGTGATGGATTAATTCATTAATAAGATTCTCTAAAATAGAATCTACAGGGACTTTAGTAAAAAGAGAACAAACATCAAAACTAACGAATCTATCAGTGGGGCAAAAAGTGATTTTGTTTAATTTATCAACTAAATCTAGACTATTATATAAGTGAGAATCTGAGATAGTTCCAAGTAACGGAGACAAGAGTTTGGTAATATATTTCGAAAGTTTATATGATATTGAGCCAACAGTACTGATAATAGGCCGCATAGGATTGTTTTCTTTGTGTGTTTTTACTAATCCGTACGGATTAGTAAAAACACACACAGAAAGCAATCCTATGCGGCCTATTATCAGTACTGTTGGCTCAATATCATATAAACTTTCGAAATATATTACCAAACTCTTGTCTCCGTTACTTGGAACTATCTCAGATTCTCACGTATATAATAGTCTAGATTGAGTTGATAAATTAAACAAAATCACTTTTGTCCCAATTGATAGATCTCGTTAGTTTTGATGTTTGTTCTCTTTTTACTAAAGTCCCTATAGATTCTATTTTAGAGTATCTTAGTAATAAATTAATCCATCACGAATTACCTCTACCTGTAAGTCATATCATTTCTCTCACTAGGTTGTGCATTTGTGATTGTAAGTTTATATTCAATGGTGCATTTTACCAACAAATATTTGGTATGGCAATGGGCAACCCTTTATCCGCACTCCTCTCAAACTTGTACATGGAATTCTTTGAAAAACGATATATACATAATATCATTTATACTCCTTTAAAGTAGTTTAGGTATGTTTTGCCTGCTGGTATTGATGTAAATGATTTACTCTGTAATTTGAATAACCAGCTACCGTCCATTAAGTTTACGATAGACTTATAAAAAGACAATTGCCTCCCTTTCTTAGATGTTTTAATACATAGAGAACCATTTCAATGTAAATTCATTATTTATAGGAAACCAACCAACAACTTAACTTATGTCCATTTTTATTCAGGCCATCACCTCAACATCAAAATATTAATGTTTTTCTTCTATGTTTTTACGAGCCTTGCGCATTGTCAGTCCTCAGTATTTGGATAAAGAAATTGAATACATAAGAAAAATAGGAAAGATTTATGTTATCCTTCACATATACTAGATATTTGTTATAACAAAGCCCACAAAAAGTTTTATATTGAAAGTAACATGAAGAAAGAAACCCCTAAGAACATTCTTAGCTTGCCTTATTTTAGTGGTTTTGAAAACATAAAATCATTGTTAAACCTTTTTAATGTAAACGTCGTTTTTCTTAATAACACACTAAAAAGAATGTTAATAAAAAAATAGCCCTAGAGAAAACAACAACGTAGTATATAAAATTCCATGTTTGGATTGCCCTCATTTTATATTGGCCAATCTAGCAAAGATTTAGATGTACGTATTAAGCAACATAAGTATTCAGTCAAACTGGAAAAGCATCCAATGCTATATTCATTCATTTAAGTGAAAACTCTCACAGGATAAATTGGACTGAAAGTTCAGTGATTGTTAGATCGAAAGATTTCTCTTCAAGAAATCTATTGGAGTCCGTTATTATCCAGCTTACTTCCAGTTGTAATTTTAATCTTAGCCCTGGCATGTATTATTTGTATCCCTGTATTAGAAAAATGTTCAAGTATGACCTAAAAACATAAAATCACTGACTTAATTGCTAGTTAGCTACTTGATATATATTTTCTATACATGCGTATGTTTAATATAATTTTCTATTTGTAAAAATGCTCATCTTGCAAAAAGTTATTGTTGTTTACAAAAAAAAAGAGAATTATTGTGTTGTACTAAAAATTTTTAGGTGGTCAGTCACGAACCTCTATAATCTTTTAATTGTCCTGTCCCTGCTCCTGAACAGTTGATCCTAATCCTTTGTAAAAACCTCTTAAGTATTTAATCCTGTTTTGGCAGTTCTACTAATTCTTCAATTGTGCTGGATTCCAGGTATGTATGTTTCCTTTATAATCCCCATCTGTCAATTATATGAGCTTTCTTTGTAAACATACTTTTATATTTCTTCAGTCTGCTAAGTAAAGGACATAGTGTCGAAAGGCCTCGCAGCACTCCAGTGTTTCCGTTTCCTTCATGGATTTTATCTTTATATATATATATATATACTGTATATATATATATATATATATATATATATATATATATATATATATATATATATATATATATATATATATATATATGTGTGTGTGTGTGTGTGTGTGTGTGTGTGTATATGTGTGTGTGTGTGTGTGTGTGTTGAGCCTGCCTGCGCTGCAATAGCATGACAACACCCGAACCAGCACTGTTATCTTCTCGCCCCGCCCCATTTTTTTTTTTTTAACTATTTGTAAGAAAATGGCCTCAAATTTTACTTTTTAACGTTAGCACTGATGAGGAATGCCGTTCAATTGTTCGAAAGTCTTTGTTTATTTTACATAGTAATATATTTTACTATATAATTGTGGATTTTTATTACACAGATTGTTTTCACGAAATTGTGAATCTCTTAGCATTATTATTATTATTAATACATATATTTTAACTATCAGCCTTTCCTTCTATCAATGTCATCTGCGCCAGATCTCTTTACAAAATCTCTCGTTGACACCCAACGTCCATTCACAAATTCCGACGAAATTCTCGGTCCCAAACTTGAGGAGGTTTGTCTTCCTCTCGTTTCCACTGATTGGTGCAATGAAAACTGTTGAAGGATGAATAACTGATGAATAACTAACTGGCAGGGTTACGGATTATGTTTAATAATCAGTGTTTTGATATTCCCCAAATAAGTGTCTTTGGGATTTGGGTTACGTCAGTATTTGAGGGTTGGTTCGGATTTTTGTTTTAGTGACTCTCTTGCAAATTTTACAGTATGGAGGTATTTAAAAGTTTTATTGGCTCTACGAGTTGTGTGTATGTATGTATGTATGTATGTATGTATGTATGTATGTATGTATGTATGTATGTATGTATGTATGTATGCATGTATGTATGTATGTATGTAATATTAATTTATTGATAGATGGGAGAATTCTGGCTGTATATATTGCTGTCGAACGCAGATTCTGTCCTTAGAATGTAAACCAGCCTGTCTCCAACATAATAACTGATTGGTAAGTTTGAAATATGTGATTTTTTTTTATACTCACGAATATTAAGTTACGAATATCCCATTATTATAGTACCTTTTGACCTTGTTATTTTGACGTTCATATATTATTCATTATGGTAACCCTCTGAGAACGTATGAAATAAAATTATTGCATGTCATGTCCATATACTTATTTTTTAGGTTAATGAAATGGGTACAAATATAGTCATTGTTTATTGTCTTCATTCAGTTTGATATGTATGAAATTAAACCGTAATGATAGTGCGATTATAGGGAGTTCTTTCTTTGGAGAAAGGATCGCATGGTGACCAAGAGGCCGCCTTAGAGTATGCGGAGAATTGAAGACATAATTAAAGAACGATTTCATTAATTGATCATTATGTTACAAAATCACGATACTATCAATGGAAAATCCCCATTGATAGTTTTTTTTTTTTAATATAGAAGAATAGAATGAAAATGAACTCAAAATAAAAGGAAATATTTAGCCTTTGAACACACGATAACTCGTGTGTTCAAAGGCTAAATATTTCCTTTTATTTTGAGTTCATTTTCATTCTTCTATATTAAAAAAAACTATCAATGGGAATTTTTCATTTATTGTATCGTGATTTTTTAACATAAAGATCAATTAATGAAATCGTTCTTTAATTATGTCTTCAATTCTCCGTATACTCTAAGGCGGCCACGTGGTCACCATGCGGCCCTTTTTCCAAATAAAGAACAATTTAGAGGCTTTTTGACTATAAGCAAGTCGTTGACGCCATCTATTGGCCACCTAAGAAAATCAGAGCGAGTGGACAACTGCATTTTCAAAGATGGGTGAGGAAACTAGTTAGATTAATATTTTTCCCATCTTTTCCTCATAATCTAAAATGATGAGTCTATGGGATATTTCAATTCAACTTCAATTGGAAATAAGTACTTCATGTAAAGAAAAAATTACCAATAATTCGACACAAGGGATGATTGAATAAGAAGTTATTTAATAAATTCAGATTTCTGAACTTACTACAGACTACGTGAAATAACAAACCACATTTAATTCACCTGCTTTAAAAGCTATATAATAGATTGGCAGTCCCGACAACCCTTCTGTTAATGTTCGTTGGCATGAAGGTCTTGGCATGTTTAATTCAACTACTGTGCATTTCAAGGCTGTGTCTGATTGATTTTCGTCGATAAAATCTTACCAAAGCATCGGACATGGATTGTATTTTGGAAATACTCGTAGCTATTGGAGCCATACCTTAATTGGCAAAAAACATGCAGTGATGTCTAATGTGGATAATCAAGGCACATATCAGAGCAAATCAAAGAAATCTAAAGGGAAACTCAGCTAAATCTAGCAGTTCCTTAGATAGAGGCTAGTAAAATGTCATTATTGAGGGCCCTAACACTCATTGATACTATAGCAGGATGCACTTTACTAGACCCCCCGCCCATATACTTTATGAATGAAGACTCAGATGTTGGTAGCAGCAGTAGTAGTAACAGTAGAGGTATATGGAATTCTTACACTTTTTCACACACTCAAGCACCTACCCTACATTCTCTCTCTCTCCTCTCTCTCTCTCTCTCTCTCTCTCTCTCTCTCTCTCTCTCTCTCTCTCTCAAATTTTCAATGATTCATGTCTCTAAGTAGAGTACAATCAGGGAATGGGCATCAAATGAGAACATTAATTGTGTAATACAGGTCCATGACGCAATTCACGTTTCCTTTAACTTGAAATCTGCACCAATTCTTACAGCAACACTCTCTGTGAAAACCATTGTTGCTCTGGAGTTTCTGATGCTTCTTATTGTCTGCTCAAAAGTTCCGGTTCACGTGTAGGCACCTGCTTAGTCCTGCTAAATGAACGTAACATAACGCAAGTGTTCTAACCTTAACTTCCATAATGCATGATCAGTCCTATAATAAATCCATAGTGCTTGGTATAGCATGCTACGCCCCCTTCATTATTTTATTTGTTTGATTCTGTGTAAGTTTTAGTGTTTCTATACGCTTGATTCACTTACTTGAAACTGACACTCATGTTTGTTGTAGGGTTGTTGAGTGGTTATCGGTGAGTCTATGTTTTCCGGGTTTTATCTATTTATTGATTTTTTTATGGATTTCGAGTTACTAATTTTTTCTAGTTTTCAGTAATTTTGATTATTCCATTTACATCATTTATTATGTATATATTTCATTTAATCATAACTACATTGTAGTGCTGAATGTACTCGTGACTCAAAGTCCAAACGCTTGGGCTATGCCCTAAATTATATAGTCCACTAATCCATTGATTATACTGAACTTTATCAAAACTGAAGGAAATATTAAATAAAAAAAAAAATATTGTAATATAAAATTATGTAAAAGGATACGCCGTTGTTTGTTTAAGATTAAGTCAGCATTGTGTGAATCAGATTCTTGGCTTAAAAGCGTGGGTAGTGGGCTAATGTTTGGCTCTTCTTAGACACATTCTCTTCAAGGTGTGAAGTCCCCACCTACACGAGTTAGGATAGAAGTAATTAGCTTTGGCAGGCAACTTTTATAAGAGGGCACTCCGAGATCCTTTCTACCCCCTGGAACCAGCAGGTAGAAGAGACCCTTTAGCCTTGGCAGCAGACCCTTCTAAGAATAGCTTACTCTGAAAACAAACCTAGTTCTCCAACGTTGGACTGTGCCATAGCCTTTGTACCGCTGTCTTCCATGGCATAGGGTTTGAGTTGTCTTGTCTGAGGGTACAATCAGGCATTTTCCTTATTTTTTGTTTACTTTCCTGTTTTTTACAAAAAAGTTTGTAGTTCAGGGTGATGTGAAAGCAAAAGTCGCTTTGCGGATTATCAGGAAAGTGCCTTCGTCTTTACCTAATCTTTTCCTTCTGAACTTTTTATAATTTCTAAATTCATCCTGGACTGCCCAGTCATTGTAGCAATTCTAGCAGGTTTCTTATTTGTTTTACAGGGTGTGCCAGCCCAACCTTGTCGACCAGTTGCTTCCGGCGCTTTTTTAATGACATATGGTCAGGTTTATTTATACTTTCAATAGAATTTTTGTAAATAATGTAAATGCTGTTCTTGTTGATGGTATTATTATTGTTTATATTTCTGTTGATAGTTATGTAATGTTACCGTTTTCATGAGTATATTTATTAGTTTTGTTACTGATATTATCTTGCTATTTTAATTCTTTTGGGAGATATTGGGCTCAACCCTGGGCCTGCTAATCATTACAATAAGAAAAATTGTAAATTACTACACTCAAATATTCGGAGATGAAGGTCAACATATATATATATATATACTGTATATATATATATATATATATATATATATATATATATATATATATATATATATATATATATATATATATAACCAAACGTTATACTACCAAATTTAAGGTCCTTATCTGTAACCCTTAGAATATTTTTTTTAATCACTGGACGAGGAAGCATATTGAAATCAACCTACATTCTCAAGACTAGTATTAATCTTTTCTATGTCCAACAGGTGCAAGGTGTGGGAAACAACGGTGGCTGGATTTGTGAATAGCCATAAAAATTCAGTGTCGCCATTCCTGGTTAGGAATCCAGTTCGGCCTATGCCTAATATTGAGATTAACTCTATCGACAAGGATTGGTGAATAACCAGCTACTCGTATATTCTAGTCAAGCTGTTGTTGAATTCTTCAAATCCATTCAAGAGCTGTAACATAACCACCAAGAGTCAAAATGATGTTGAAGTAACAGCAATCGTCGCACCTTCAACTTGCAACAGTGACACACCTCTGATGAATATATTATGGAGGCTGGTAAGGATAAATCTCATCATTGTTACCTGAAGTCATTCCTTGCATTCCCCATAGTCAGTGTCCCTAATATTTTTGCAAATGAAATATTACTCTCCGGCCCATTTGATTTTTATGTATGTACTTTTGAGAATACACAGTATGTATATTTTTAGTAAAAGATTGTCATTCATACCCTTCTGATAATCATAATACATTATCAAGGTACTTCTTTAATGATAAAATTATGCATAAATCTCTTAGTTGCGCATAACAAAAATTGCTGTTTCAGTCGCATTCATTTCATAAAGAATGACCTCTATTTTTTTTTTTTTGTATTCTCCTCATCAACATATACAGTAGACATAAATAATGTAATATATTTCCAGAGGACATAGAAACATTTACTGCTGGCACTGTTGTTATTGTAGAACCTCTTCCTTTCCGATGCGCGCACTGACGACCATCCACACACACTATGAATCACAAAAGACAAGAAGCACATTGACGTTATACAACAACTCGAGTTTTTTTAACTCATTGTTCTACAGCTGCGTCCAGGATTATACCCATAAACACACACACGCACACACCTATATATATATATATATATATATATATATATATATATATATATATATATATATATATATATATATGTGTGTGTGTGTGTGTGTGTGTGTGTGTATGTATATATATATATATATATATATATATATATATATATATATATATATATATATATATATATACATATATATAGCTAACCAACCCGGTGCTGCCCGGAAAAACGTTTGGATGAGAACTGATAAACTATCTCTCTCTCTCTCTCTCTCTCTCTCTCTCTCTCTCTCTCTCTCTCTCTCTCTCTCTCTCTCTCTCATGCTTTCCCTCTTTCTACTCCCTAACACCCCCTCTACTCTCACTCTCTCCCTTCCCAGTTACGTTGCCCAGCATTTTGACATTTTATATGTCACCCATTCTCACACCCAATTCCTAACGGGGCTGAACTTGGACTCAAAGGGCATCGAGTGTTATCATTCATGTCAGCGATCTCAAAACTATGGATTACACACTAAGATCTGTTAAAATAACATGACACCCCCTTTACACCCTAACCCCTTTGGTGCCAGTGATGTCTTACCCCACAGTATTCCTTTCCAGATAGTAAGTCATATGTATACAAGTTTGGTTGAAATTTCTCGATGCGTTTTCAGAGTTATGCTGGAGCATGCACATACACACGTACATCCATTTTTATATTTATAAATAAATATATCGCTAAGCGGACAAATATTTGGGGTGCACCAGGAAAACGACGAACTATTGTCCACCCCAATAACAAATCTTTTTTTAATATGAATTTAACTTTGGCCTTTTGAATTTATTTCATCTACTACATAAACTTTATGCATTACACTTGTTATTTTTTCTGATGTTCGATTTCCTTTTAACTTAGTCCATGAATATTTTAATGGAACATCAAACGCTTCTGTGACCTAAATGATGTTATGTATTGTTTTCAAATAATAAACCGGAACCATGACACCGGCATCAGGGAGGGATTTTTTGTTATAATATCATTGGTATATTTAAGCAATTCATCGACCCTTGGATGCTTTTTTCCTATCTTAAGACAACGAGCCTTGCCTCAGCATGGCCATCGTTTTGAAAGTTGCTCATTTGCTACTTGGATTACATTTAATTTTTTTTTTATAAAAGATATATATAATGTTTTGCATGTTAATGTATTCATTACTATCATAAATAATGATAGAGTAGGCACATGAACATTTATGAGATATCTCCATGCTTGGGAAAGGATTGTGTAAATATGTTTTGCGCAGATGTTATAAATTTATGCATTTTCTATAGAAATTTTTCTTTGACTTTAGAAATAATTAACATGGCCACATGCAGATGTTTCCACACGTTCCTTTTGGCTTGTTAGTGGCTAGAAAGGTTCATGCTTTCATTGAAATGATACTTCTGTTGTGTGCAGAGTCACTAGTATAGAATACTACAAAAGCTTCCAGGTTTCTTTAGACCTATTTTTTTTTTTTTTATGAAAATTGAAGTTTTTTACATGGGGCATAGGGATGTATTTACTTATCGTCTTTCATATATTCTTTGAAAGGAATTTTGCGCAATGGGAAGACTACGTCAAATTCTTGCATGTATGACATTCCAGTGTAGAAAGAGAATGAACATTAGAACTGGAGAGGCTTTGTTGTGTCTGTCTCCCTCCTCATAAAGACTTTAGGAGCTTTACCCTCTCAAATGAGAAGTCTGATATGATAAGAAGAGAAAGACAAAATAAGTGCCTAAGTGAAGAAATAATGCACAACACAAAACTAACCTTAAATCACAGTGACATTAACTCAGGGTTATGAATGAAGATAATACGGCCACAAAATATGGAAATGTATTATTTATCTTTATTTTCCCGAGCGCTTTTCCAGTTTTGATTCGAAAAAATGCTAGGTAGATGGATAGCTGAAATCAGTTTCTGTTTAATTTTTACGATATGATCATTCCGTTTTGCGCTTGTTTATTGCTTTTCATAGGAAAAGATTCACAGGTATTAGTCTTAATGGATATTAAAACACAATATCATAATAAGAACTTAGTTTTAAGTAAAGTGTACAAATTGTTGAACTGGTTCTTTGGAGCGATTAAGCATATGTGGTAATAACCACATACAAAAGGTGCTCTGCAGTTAATCAAGTCAGTCAAATGACATACCTGGCTTTCATTCTAATAATTGTATTTGGAACATTTAATCCTATATAGGAATAAGAATACAAGTGTTAAAACCCGAAACATTTTTATCATCAGCAAAGACTCCTGGAATTTTTCCATCCCCATCATCAGCCTATGAAAAGGAAATATTACTAATGAATATATTTCTAAATAAATAATATGTATCTAATGACTATTTACTCATTACCTGTATAAAAAGAAAGAATGTATGCAGCATTCATATGAGTTTTGACTGTCTTGACTGTCCTCCCCCAGCTGTTGTGGTAAATCTGATGGGTTTCTTATATGCCTTATAAGGTGTGCTGGCTCCACCTTATCGACCAATTGTTTCCAGTGTTTTTCCAATGACATATGGATAGGTTTCTTTACACTTTTAATTTTTGTAAATAATGTAAATGCTGTTGTTGTTGATTGCATTATTGTTGTTTATTGTTCTGTTGATTTTTATTATGTCGAATGCTGTTATGAGTCTATTTATTTGTTTTACTACTAATTTTATGTTATTAATTTTAATTCTTTGGGGAGACATTAAGCTGAACACTGGGCCTGCTTCTCATTACTGTAAGAAAAATTGCAGAGTACTTTACTCAAATGTTTGGGGCTTATGGTCATTTTTTTTTAATCTCCAGAGTTGTGCCGTAACTACGATTTGATGTTTTTATCTGAAACACCTGTGATTAGTAACAAGTCAAAGATTGAGATTTTAATTCCAGGGTTTGATGGCACTAACTTAGCACCGTAACATCCCGCATGTGCAAGTATGGCTGTATACACTAAGGCCGGACGACCTATATATCGTTAGAAAAACTTAGTGTAGTTGACATGAAATTCTTTTCTTTGAAAATTTCAGTTAGATCTACAATGTATACGTATTTGCTGTTTACTGCAATCTAAATATCGACGATTTAAATTATGACTGTCTCTTGGAACGGATTAACATGGCCCAGTCACAGGATTCAAAAGCTTCGTTCGTTACTTGTGGAGACTGCAATACAAAACACAGTGAGTGGCTTAATTCAAATTCGACAGATTAACATATCTGGTCTGCTCTTAAGTTCTGTGTATCCTCCGATTTTGTCCAGCTAATTGAGGAACCCACTCATATTTCTGTTAACAGATTAGACCGCATATTCACAGATGTCCCAGCTATTGTGAAGTCCAAGTTCTGGTGTATATAGCCATTAACATGGACATATCTGTCAACCAGTATATTCGTAATTCCACCACTGAAAAAAAGGTCTGGCTGAAATCTAGAGCCAATTGGGATAGCATTATTGAAGCATGTCAAGAACACTTAATATTTCAAATGCTATGTCAGATCCACATCTCAAGAAGCTAAATGAAATGCTGATGGCTATTTTAGTAAGGTATATCCCTAGAAAGGTCAAGTTCAGGACAAATGACCAGCCATGATTTGATGCTACATGTAGACGAGCCTACAATGACAAACAGACCAAATTCAGCACATGGAGACGAAATCGTTCACATGAAAATGACACCATTTTTGTTGATCACATAGCTGAGAGACATTACAATAATTCCTTGAAGCGGAAACTTAAAGGAATTACTTGGCCTCATCTCCGGTGGACAAATTTTCATCATCTATCTTGGGATCAGGCCCATCTTCCATTCCACCACTACTAACAGATGATGGTAGATTGGTTACTGGCCCTAAGGAAAAGGCTGAACTGCTTCATCGAGATTTTGAAGCTAAGCAATCAGCTGAGGATGTCCTCTCCCTGATACTTGTCATCCTGAGCCTATTACAAAATTTGTCTTTTGCTCTAGGGATGTTAAGAAAATTCTGGATAATCTTGATAGCTGTGGTGGAGAAGATCCTGATGGTCTCTTCCCTTTTTTTTTTTTTTAAGATTTTTAGTGTGTTGTCTCCCAAGATTAGTAGATTTTATAAATTTTTAGGTCGACATTGCATCTTTTGCGGATGGGCGCAAAAGAGTGCCTGTTCCAAAGAATGGTATATCTGCAGGCAGCAGTAACTACAGGCCAATTTCCATTCTTTATGTGCATTCCAAAGTTGCAGAAAAACTTATTTTTAAACTACTATATAAATATATGGAATCTAAAGGATTGTTTCCTAGCAGTCAATGTGCTTTTTTGGATTTGACATGTCATTTGCACGAGAACCTTTGATAAGGGTTTTGAGTGTGGAGTAATTCAAATAGATTTTAGTGCTGCTTCCGATTTAGTAAGTCACAAGGCACTTATTTACAAACTTCAGAATCTTGGAATGGGTGGATATGTTTTAGGTTTACTTCAAGACTTCGTTATAGGTAGGCAGCAGTGAGTTGCTGTTGATGGGGCCTTTAGCGAACCAAGACTTATTGTGTCTGGAGTCCCACAGGGTAGTGTTTTTGGCCCACTGCAGTTTTCAGTGTATGCAGGTGGTATGGTTGTTAACCTGGAAAAAAAGATTGTTCATTATGCTGATGATGCAACACTTGCTCTTCGTTGGGTCAGTCGGTAGAGCTGCGGACTGGACCTCGCTGGGCCGGAGTTTAATTCCCCTGGCCGCCTGATGAAGAGTTAGAGAAATTTATTTCTGGTGATAGAAATTAATTTCTCGCTATAATGTGGTTCGGATTCCACAATAAGCTGTAGTTCCCGTTGCTAAGTAACCAATTGGTTCTTAGCCACGTAAAATAAGTCTAATCCTTCGGGCCAGACCTAGGAGAGCTGTTAATCAGCTCAGTGGTCTGGTAAAACTAAGTTAGCCCTATACTTAACTTTTTTTTTGTGAGCAGGGAGGCTGGGGTGGGGCGGCAACTGGCCCTCAAGACTCAAGGTGCCCCAGCCTCAACTTTCCCCCTTACCCCAAAAAAGCCCCAAGAACAGTTGCAACTAGATGGTTCTATTGGTACAGGAGTATTTACAAAATTCGTGTTCGATATACAGCTACTCTGACAGTACTAAATTCTCTATCTGAGTCAAACAATGAAGCTTCAACGCTTGCATCTGGCCTAAAGTCAAGAATGGAATCTTGGAGATTTATAGTTTGTCTGTTTGTTGCAGAAAAATTTTTCATGCAAACAAATTGTCTGTCAGAGCAGCTTCAAGAGAAAGGTATATCCATTGTTAGGACTGTAGATCTAATCACAACAACAAAAACTAATCTGGTAAAATATGAGAACTGACAGGGAATATGAGAAGTTGTATGATGAGGCATAAGAGTTTGCTAGAAAACTTGGAACTGATGGACCAGAGGTAAGTGCCACTGTGGGATTAGCTTGCAGCAAGAGAATACAACAAACATCAAACAGACTGAAAGAGTATCTCGGAACCAGTACACTTGGGAAGCAACAAGGGCCACTGGTATCTTCTCAGAACATCAGTCTAAAACAACATTTGAAGACAGACTTGTATTTGCCAGTAATGGATAAGTGCACTGCCGAATTTGACCGCAGGTTCAGCAGTAACATAGGTTTATTTCAGTCTCTCTCTGCATTTAGGTGTCAATCAAAGCAGTTCCTTGATGAGGAAAAACTCTCTCTGTTCGCTAAGCATTACAGTGCACACATTGATACGGTCCTCTTGCAAAGGCGTTCTTAGAACAAAAGAAACAAGAGGACCTAATCGATGTGTACACTGCTCTAAAAACCTTATCAGTTGCCTTCTCTGAATTGTTAACTATCCTTAAAATTTTGTTTACCATTCCAGTCACTACTGCTAGTAATGAGTGGCATTTTCTGTGTTAAAACATGTAAAGAACTACCTGCGAACAACAACTGGGGATGACCGGCTATCTTACTTGTTGCTGATGACCACAGGAAAACATATGGTTAAGTCATTTGATTTGGAAGAGCTAGTGAATGGTTTTGCTCCCACTGGTGTAATTCTATATGGAGATGTAATTCAAAAATCTTATATTATTCTATTTTGATTTTGGTACTCAAATTATCAACATTATTACTTTTATATTATTTTATTTTCATTATGGTACTCAAATTATCAACATTGTTTCTTTTTATTTCATAATCATAATATAAATTCCATTCCACTAATGGTGCAGTTGTTTCATAATTTTCAAGAATGGCCGGCATTGCCAGCCGATGGCACAATAATTTGATTTATGAAGTATATTTTCATTAAAACGTAAAAAAAGTCATGTTTTCTTTTTAAATGTTCAATCATAAATATATGAAATTTCTCAGGAAATATTACGTTTCTTGATCCTTGTCTGTCTACTAGCTACCAGTGATTACGAGATTAAAACAGTAGTGGGAGTCTATAATTTTTGCTGAAATACCTTGCTCGTGTGGTTTCATAAAGCACATAAAATAGCTCACAAAAAAAAAAAAAAAAAAACAGCTGCTTAGGCTCCTTCGCTCACATACCGTCTTTGCCCCCCCCACAACCCCCACAACAAAAATAGTGAGTATAGTGAAGTCTCCATTTATGAGAAACAAAACTGCCCTTAGTCTCAATCAGGACATGGATTGGGTTAGTGAATGATGTAGTCGGTGGGGTATAGGATGAAGTCCAGTAAAACGAAAACACTCTTGATTAGTAGATCACGTACAGATTTTCCACCTCATCCTCCCCTTCAGGTGGTTGGGACATTGTTGAATGAGTCTGAAGCTTTACCAATTCTAGGCGTAACTTTTGACTCACATCTAACTTTTGAGAAACATCTACCTAAAGTTTAAGCAAATGCCATTTTATTTGTGTGCACTATTTTAGGAAACTATATATGGACGTAATTAGAAATTCCTTCTAAGGAAAACGGTCATAATGAAAAAAATCGGCTCAAAACATACATTCGTACGCGTACAAACGCACAAACACACATGTTTGGGAGCAATTAGACATGTAAGTAAAATGTAGTGTGTGTGTGTGTGTGTGTGTGTGTGTGTGTATGTGTATGTGTGTCGTACAAGGCAAACTGTAGAACAATGAGTAAAAAAAAAAACTCGCTCTTTGTATAATGTCAATGTGGTTTTTGTCTTTGTGATTCATATTGTATGTAGATGGTCGTCTGTGCGAGCATCGGAAAGGAATAGGTAATACAATAACAACAATACCAGCTGTAAATATTTCTTCGTCCTCTGTACATATGCTGATGAGAAGAATATATAAAAAAAAAAATAGAGCTCATTCTTTATCAAATAAATGCTACTGAAACACCAATTTTTGTTATGCATATCTAAGAGATTTATGCATAATTTTATCATTAAAGAAGTAAGTTGATAACGTATTATAATTATCATAAGGGTATGAATGACTATCTTTTACTTAAAAAAATATACATACAGTATATTTTTACAGGTATATACTTAAAATCCAAATGGGCCATTTGATGAGAGACAGGGAGTAATATTTCATTTGCAAAAATAAAGGGCGATGACTATGGGGAATGCATGGGCGTGAATTCGGGTAAAAATGATGAGATTTACCCTTACCCACCTCCATAACACATTCATCGGAGTCGTGACTGTTGCAAGTTGAAGGTGCGACGATTAAAGGTGGCCATGGAATCAGGTAATATTTTTGTATATTTGCAGTCGGACAAATCACACCTTTTCTTTTGAATGTATGCAGCATATATAATTGCTGGTGTATGACGATTATTGATAAGCAACACGATGAGCCTTGCACAAGTTTACTCTAGCTTTTCCCTTATCCAGTCATCGTAAAGGGAAATGTGGTATGCCTATAAATATGTAAGTGTAACCCAGGCCATCAAAAATACGCCATTATTCTATCCCTGCTGCCAAGGAACAGTTCTTGATGGTTATAATCTGCAGGTTATGCACATGCAAGGACATGCATGTTATTACACATGCTCTGAAGGAATCAAGGATTTATCCTCATTTGGAAAAATGTTAGTCAGCCCTTCATAGTCCAAACAAATTTGTAATTCAGGATATCAATTCTCCTTTACGAAATAAATCGCTAGTCTAAAACAATATTTCGTTCTATTTAAGTCTCTATTTTAGTCCACTCTTTCAGTGACGTCACCTTAGCTGGGGAAGTTATTCTTTTCCTCACCAGCAGCATATGAAGGATCGTGTAAATGATATAGTGAAAAATGTAAAATCAAGAAAGACCATGTTTATATTTGCAACAGTAAGCTTTTTACTTCGCAGCTAGACGCCTAAAACATATTACATAAAACGTATTATATTCTAACCTCCATACACGGACCTTTGAAGTATTTTGCATTTTCTATAACTTTTCTCTTAAGAGCCTCGATGGCCAAGTCGGTTAGAGCAGCAGCTTAGGACTTCATAGAGGTCTGTGGCGTGGGTTCAGATCCGCAGCCGACTGGTCAGAGAGGCGGACACTTTGCTATCCGTGTGGACACCCTGGGATTACGTATGTAATCAACGGATAGGTTTGCTTTTGTTTTACAGACTAATACACACAAACAAAGCCACTCCAACATCTCCTAAAAACATAACACGTCTCGACTGTCGGCCTAACCATGCAACACCTTCTCGCTGCTGGGAGAAAAGGAGCTGGTGACTGGTACAATACATGTACATATGCTACCGGGTTCTAAGCGATGACAGGCAGGGCAGCCGATCGAGACTACGGTCTACCCCAAAGCCAAACCAAAGTCCTTCAAAAGAAGGCATTGTGCTTACCCCATACAAATTGGAAAAAAGCACGTTAAAAGAAGAAGTATAACTTTTCTCTTAAATATATTTACTTTCTTTAGCACGGCGTAATTAACTTTTCCATTTTGTCACTCCTGTAACACACAAATAAATATATTCACCAACCTTTTCTGTTCTAAATGGCTACCATAGACATTTTTAAATGGATTTTACCATTTTGCAAGGCAGGTAGACAGATGTACAGGCAGGGCGCTATGCAAGGAGACAGATTTTTAATAAATGGTCGATTTCCTACAGATACACACACACACACACACGTACATGCGTGTGTGTGTGTGCGTGTGTGTGCTAAGAACAATCGTTTGCCGATTGTTCCCTTAGTGGGTTGTTGCCACCTTTATTTGTGTTTTTTTTCCGTGCTGGTGAGTTGACATCTGTCATGGAGTGCTTGACAGCATCAGTCAGGCTCGTAGCAGCAACGAGTCAGGTTGAGGGCAGCAGCGATCCAGCTGGGGTAGCAGCAGCAGCAGGTATCCGTACCTGCGAGTCAGGTTCCTGGCAGCTGAGCAGCGGAGAGTTTCTTGAGGACGAGATGGTTGCCGTGTCGGCTCTGTCATGGTCGTCGGTACTGGAGGAGGACGTCAGTACGTTTTTTGGAGGACGAGATGGTTGCCGTGTCGGCTCTGTCATGGTCGTCGGTACTGGAGGAGGACGTCAGCACTGTGCGAGGACGAGATGGTTGTCGTTTCGGCTCTGTCTTTGTTGTACTGCAGTGTTCCTGTGTTGCAGCCTCGTCTGTGGATGTTTATGTCACTCTGGCTGTAATGTAACTAGTAGCATGCTGCTTACGTATTATTTATTATACTGCTTTTGTATTTCATATTATGATACTTGTGTATTTATTGTTGTTTTTGATTTATTATGCTGCCTGTGTATTCATTAATTTTGCCGCTCAAGCGTTTATTGATTTGAGGTTTAATTACTTGGATTTTATTTTGCTGCAGTCTCATTTTTGTATAAATATGGATTTTATAGTTTGGACCTGACTCACTGTATATTATGTATATAACTAACTGTAAATAAATTAAGTTTAAGGTCACCTTTTTTGTATTTGTTCTGCTCCTTCCTCCTTTGTTTGTCACCTCTCGTCAGTCATTACAGCCTAATTGCTTATTTTTTTAAGAACCTGTCGATCTCGAGATGCGAGATCTTTATATATATATATATATATATATATATATATATATATATATATATATATATATATATATGTGTGTGTGTGTATATATATACATTACATATATATATATATATATATATATATATATATATATATATATATACATATATATATATATATATATATATATATATATATATATATATATATATATATATATATATATATATATATATATATATATATACATATATATATATATATATATATATATATATATATATATATATATATACACATATATATATATATATATATATATATATATATATATATATATATATATATATATATATATATATACATACATATATATATATATATATATATATATATATATATATATATATATATATATATATATCCCAAAGAGCGTTCTATACTTTGTGTAATCTGTGGAAACATCGGTGTCAAAGTGTCGTTTTACACGACAAACAATTGCTTCTATGCCTCCCTTCACTAAGGGATCCAGGTCACTTTGAACCGTCTGAAAGAATTTCCAGGGTAAACGTGTATTTATTTCCTTTTCTTTCTTTTTTGTTTTACTTCTGGGGAGTGAAAAGGCTTTCCCATGTCCTCCCACAGGGGAAAGATGGATAATAAAAAAAGGCTTTAGTGAATTTCAGTTTTCTTTAACGAACAGCTTGTAAGGCAATCTTTGTTTACCCCTTCTTATGCCTTAACTTTTATTTTGTACAGGCTGTCGAAATGTTTTGTCATTTTCCCCTATTTCTTTCATTCACATTCTTATCTTTAATCTCTCCTTTCAAATGAAATTTTTAAGCTATAAAATGCTGTTCTAGTTATCAATACCATTTTCAATTTTATTTTTACTTCGTGATTGAAATGCCATCTCGTTTTTTCTACATTTTCTCAATATTTTTTTATATTTTCGGTGATGCTTTTTTTGTTGAACTTTTTTTCTTTCGGTTCTGTTACCTGTTCGCGTTCCGCATTTTTGTGAGAGTACCAATAATAATGAAAAACAAAAAATATCCGAGAAAACAAGAGACTGGACCGTCTATATAAATTGCAAACAAGCAACCAACTGTCCGGGCAACGTGAATTATTTAAGACTCTGACACAAAGAATCTCGGTCACTTTCCAGCCGAGATTTTAATCCAGAGGCAAGAGGAGTGCGAGCGGGAGTGAATGAAAAAGGAGGACGAAGAAAATGAAGTCAAAGAAGTCACAAAAGAAAAAGAAAAAACGACGATTTCCGGGAAGCTGACTTGTCGATCTTGATGATGACTTTCGAAATTATTTATCAGGAGAGAAAGCAAAAAAAAAAAAATGAAAGAAGATGAAGAAGACGATGTCAAGAAGAAAAAGAAAGAAACAAAGGCAGAGAGGAATAAGGATTTACCATCAGTGACAGTGTGGGTGTGTGTGTGTGTGTGTGTGTGTTCCGAACATCCTTCCAACCTTTAATCCTCTTGCTACTCACAGTTGCCTCTCTCTCTCTCCCTCTCTCTCTCTCTCTCCTCTCATCACCAATGGCTTCAGCGCGCTTTGATCTTTTCGAAAGAATCCCACAGGTACAGGACACGGACAATTTATTTTTCCATTACGGTCAGTTAAAGAGAAACAATACAATTTCCTATTTCTGCTATCTGAAAAAAACATATGCTAATTTCAGGTGCACTGGTTAATTGTTTTACGATTTACAGTCCCTCAGCATTTCCATGCTAAAGGTATTTAGATACGAAATGTTCTTTTGCTTTATTTTTGTGTTCATTGTTTTATATAACTTTACTTACTGCAGCGGAATTTTTTTTTTTTTTTTGTACAGCCTTCATATAATTTTAGCTAAGGTTCCTCCTGACAGTCTATTTTTGAGCAACTTTCTTATCCCGTATAATATATCGACCTTCGTAACTTTCATATTAATATTCATCATGCCCGAAATTCCTTTTCCCTGATTTCAAGTAGCTTTATACCCATCTTTATCTCTTTTCTGTTACTGTCTTTGGTTCCTGTCATCAATACTTTACTATATCCTTAGCATAATATATTCTCCCATCCAGTGCTCGTCACATGCGAATTCTTTTCCAACGCTGAGAGAACTGCAAATTCGAGGATTACTCTTCTGTGATTAAGTATCGCTAATATTAATCCCCCGGGCTGCCTTTCTCTGTGTGTTGTGTGTGTGTGTCCCTCCCCTCCCCTCTTTCCCTTTCCCATTCCCTTCCCCCTTTCCCTTTCCCTCCCCTTCCCATTCGCCTTCCCCATCCCCTTCACCCTTCTCCCCCTCCCCTCCTTTACCTCCCTCCCCCCTCCCCCCTCCCCTCCCTCCCCTCCCTCCTCCTTCCCATCCCCTTCCTCCACCTCCCCATCCCCTTCCCTCTTCCCCTTTCTATGTTTTTGATGAAATAAAATGTGTTGTGATTGAGTACCATACAAAATATTTAGACATTTGTAAGGGCATCATTTTTTTTTTTATAAAAGCAAAAGAAATGTACAGTTTATCAAATAAAAATATAAATTAACTTGTTGACCTTTAGAATTTATATGAAGTGTTTATATATATATATATATATATATATATATATATATATATATATATATATATGAATGAGCATAAATTTATGAATAATCATTTCATAAAATAGAATACAATCATAATCTTAACAGTCCAAAGCATCTAAGTTTTAACTAGACTTCTTGTGTCAAAAAGCAACTTATTGTCAAGGATTATGACTGATTTTCAGGAGGAAAGAGAGCAGACTACATGTCATAGGATGTTAATGACCTTTCAAGTTTTTCCATTTATTACCCTCAAGAAAGATGATGAGTTTTATCTGGTTTCCATCTATCTGTTGTCAGGTCGTCTATTAACTTGGTTTCCCAGGTTTGTATGAACACCGGAATTACCAAGTAGGAATTTCACGGTTGTTTGTAGATGATTATCTAATTTCATTCATCCATAAAATGCAATTTTATTCCTTTAAATATAAACCCATAAGTTTTCCGATTTCATTTGCTACTAAATTTTCCCAAACACACACACACACACACACACACACACACACACACACACACACATATATATATATATATATATATATATATATATATATATATATATATATATATATATATATATATATATATATATATATATATATATATGAATGTCTTTTCCTGTAATACTACAGTGTAATATGAATATAAGAAGGCCCATAAAACACTATTTAAACGTGGTTTTCAACGTTTAAATAGTGTTTTATGGCCTTCTTATATTCATATATATATATATCCGTAGGTGTAAGGTGAAGGATCAGTCCTTAATTCCTTTTCTAAGTACTTTATTATTGCTGCAACATTTCAAGAAGTAAAAGTCCCATTTTGAAGCTATAAAAAGTGAAGAAAAACGTTAAAATAACAAACTCGGAATAAACATTAACAGTTAAAAAAACTGTACAGTTATTATGAATGACAAGTACAAAGGATAGGAAGGAGTGATTGCCATAAGGTGCTGAGGGCACAGACCGAGTAAGTTTGGCCTGATAATTTTAAAATTTTTGTAATCTATGTTAGATTTACATTTCTTTGTATGTTCACGTATACATGAAAATTCAGTATTAGTTAATTTGACACCTGTTCTATAGCGAACGCCTCGATGAGAGTCCAGTCTCACTTGGAGTAACCTCCGTGTGGAGCCGACGTACTTCCCATGATTATATACATCTAGGGCAATTAAATAGATATACGACTCCTGGATCGAGTGTCTCCTTATGTTAAATAGAGATCTAATACTCACTGGGTTGCAGGGTATTGGCTTTAATTCAATTGCAGGTAAAAATTTCTCTAATAACAGCTTCCATTCACTGTAGAAATTTTGTTCATGAATAAATGGGATACTTGCATATAATCGTAATTTTAGTACTGTTGGTATTATAATTCTAGGATGGAAGGTATTGTTTAAGAATTTGTAGGTGTTTATAAAAAGTTTCGACGAAAGCAATTGTCAGTGAAATATTGATGGAGGTAGGTTATTAGAATATGAAAAAGATTCCAATGAGACGTTATGTTAAAAGTCTTATGAAAGAGGGTAGACATGGAGTTTACTTTAAAAGGATAAAAACAGTTACTATAAAAATTTGAGCCCTGCCCGGTAAAGGTTTTCTTTCTTAAGCTGTGGTGTTAAAATGATTATTATATCCAGAAAGCTTTTGCCGTTATAATCTTATTACAATGTCGTAATGATGCCATTGTGGACCCAGGCACACAGATCACGAATCTATCTCCCCCTTGAGGCAACAACAGCATCGAGGAGAGGAACCCACAAGGGGAGAGCTCTAATGTGCGGTCTTATCTTCATGTGGTCAGTTAAAGGAAATGTAGAAGTGGAAGAGAAGAGAACAGGTAACAAAGAGAAGGGTGCTAATGAGGAGTTATCGGAAGTAGAAGAGAAAAAGATGAAATCAGAAGTGAAACAGAGGCTGGAAAATTAAAATAGAAGAGAAAGAGAAGGCGGGGTGTGTGTTGGGTAAAGGAAAAGATACCTGGCGTAGCAAAACAAGAAGTAAACAGAGGAAGAAGAAAGGGAGAGAATAAAAAAAAATAGAAATATAACACAAAACTCTAAAAGTTTTATCCTAATGAATCAGTTAGTTTTGGTGATGATACAATGCATATAGATGGTAGCTTTCGAATTGCTAGATCCTCGAAGGTTGAAAATAGACAAAACATGAGTCTATAAAATATGTTTAAGGCCTGCGTCTAGTTTAATAATTTTAAAGAATCCCTTGGGGATGGCGGGCCAAAGAGGTGACAGAAAAGGATGAAGATGGAAGGAAAAAATAAGTGAAAATGGAGGGTGATTATTATCAAACAAGAGACGTTGGAAAGGGGTTAAAATAATTTGTCTCCTCTTATTGTTAAAAATTAAATACGAAAAAAGGAAAAGTGAAAATGGCATGCATTAACCCAAAAGATCGCGGAACCAAAATAAAAATATCTGCGAGGATTTTTATTTATAATGCACATAGGTCTAGTTGTAACGATTTAGTTGTCAAAACAGAATTATACTGTGGTCCGATTTGTAAAGCCTTACAGCACATTCCCTCCATTTCCTCAATTGCCTGGAAGCTCAATTAAACATTTGAATGCACCGAATAAGAAAAATTTTAAACTTTCCAATGATGTTTTTTCTCCTGCTCATACGTGTCCTTTGTCTAAGCCCTTTCCTGGTCTTTCCTCCTTTTCCTTCTCCTCATTGTCTTCCTCTTCTTCTAAATATTTTTTTCTTTTTCGTGGCCTTAACTAATCACTGACGCTGACCCAAAATAGATCCAACAGAAAGGTACAAATCTGTAGAAAGAATCCTTTTCAAAGTCTGAAACATACTCTGACTCGATAAAAGGTAAAAGCATTTGATGTCATAGAAAACATAAGGTCTTTGTTGTCGTCGGGATTCTCCACTAGGGATCTCCCAAAAGCGTTTCCGAGATGTTTTATTTAGAGAATAGAAAATGAAATTTCTCAGACTTTTAGAGATGACGGAACGTATATATTTGTAGTTTTCTCTCCAAGTTTTTTGCTGAGGTTTGCCGAGAAGATACGGGGCGATATGAGCAGAGTAAAAAGGTGTTAACAGAAAAAATCAAGAATAATGAGAAAATACATCGGACACTACAATATCAAATAAGAGAGAGAGAGAGAGAGAGAGAGAGAGAGAGAGAGAGAGAGAGAGAGAGAGAGAGAGAGAGAAAATTATATTCATTTTGGAACAATGAACAGAGAAAAAGGTATATTCTTAGTAAGTACCTTTATATTTCAATCATGGACACATGCCCGAAATTAAGATAAAAATAAAATCTTTACTTACAATTCTTAAAAAAAGCTAGTGATTCCCGTCAAATGGATTTCCCTTTAAAACTAACAAAATTACGTAGGAGTACGCTAATGGGCCATTACTTTTTTTTTTTTTTTTTGGTACGCAAGTACACCAAAAAAAAAAATCTATATATCCCCATCGAATAAAGTTATGCAGAAAATCCAAATCAAGTGAAACATCTAAGCTGTGTGTAATCTGAATAGTCTTATTCGGTTATTGTCTCAGCACCTTTTTTTTTAAAATTTAAGTTTATCAATATTTTTCCTAAGCTCCTTTGTTGTATCAGATCGGCGTTAATTCTTATTGTATGCATAATGCAATGCAAATGTGATACAAATTTTATACATTATTGTGCCATGCCTCTTATATGGAAAAGCCAACCATATACATATATATATATATATATATATATATATATATATATATATATATATATATATATATATATATATATGTGTGTGTGTGTGTGTGTGTGTGTGTGTGTGTGTGCTCGGAGGAGTTCGCAGCACTTTGAGATATGTTACTTTGATTTTATTTAGCATATAAAGTTAAGCGAATGCCGTCACGGATAAATTTAAGCCACTGACAACTAACACCATGTTCATAGTACAGTCATTTTCGAATAAGATGGAAGAGAAAGATGCCTATAAAAATGAAAAAATATGCTGTTGCTCATGACACCAGGCGTGAGTACTTAATAAAAATAAACATGATAACGGAGTTGATAAAATAAATTCAGCGGCACAAACCTTCATTTCAAAACTCTGAGAACAATAATCTGAAAACGACATTTCCATGATTGTGAATATAATGCAATTTATCTCTCCGAACCTAACCTCTTTTTACTTTTAAATACACCTTGACAACAATTTGGATATAAATCCCAGCTTCCTTTCAGTGAAGCTTCGTTTAACATCTAACCCCCGCCCCCCTTGTCTTTGCTACCTCTGAATATCAGCTGTTCACAAAGGACCCCCTCTAAACATTATCAAAGCTGTTTCTAAAGTTTTCATACGGGTTTCAGTTTCAAAGAAGAGTCTTAACTTGAGCCTCAGGGCTTTCAAGATGCTAGAAACCTCGGTCCGAAAACCTTTCTGCTTAAAGACGGATAGAAGCTGGCAATAGCCAAAGATGGTAAAACCCACAAAATCATAGAATGTATGACTTTTCTTGAAACACTCTTATGGAACACTGCAACGGCATTATTTCGCAGAATGATTTACAAAGCCAACCTTAGGTGTATGCAAAAGAGGTTTTAAATCGGTGTCTTGAAACCTGGGACACTACGTATTTCTTAAGACGTACTGTACAATAAATGTTACACACACACACACACACACACACACACACACACACACATATATATATATATATATATATATATATATATATATATATATATATATATATATATATATACATACATAATCTTTATTTCTTATTTTGGCAGTTATTTGTTTTTGCAAGGTTTTATATTTCAGTTCCGGCACATAAAATCGTGATAACAAATGAGAAATCCTGAATTTATCAGCCAAAAGCCGACATCTAACATGTATTTGGCAAAGGTCCGATATCAATGTATACATGGCGAAACCTTAACCATATTTTCCCCAGAGGAGCTTATTTTTCATGCTGCCGTGTCGGGATCGGTCGATAAAGCTAACTTCTGACACCAGCTAAACAGATTCTTTAGACAAAAAACGCCTTTTTAGTAACTAATACTTTCATTGCTGAAATTTATTATACAATCCAGAGATGCGTGTGATTTCGTCTTTTAAGATGATCTGTAATTCAATTTTTCATTTCACCCTTTATTATAGACGTTCATGAAATAGAAAATCAAACAAACCGAAGTTGGGAAAGGAAGAGAGAGAGAAAGAGAGACAGACAGGCAGACAGACAGACAGATAGAGGACACGACTGAATTGAAGACAAAATTTACAGGAAATAAAACACAGAGACAAAGAAGGTGAGTGGAGGAGTATTTTTTAGGAGTGAAGATCGGAGGGGAGCTTCATTCAATAATCGTTGGAATTCCACTTTCATTTCTCTTCACTTTCCATTTTGTCGTTTCAGAAAACAATAAATGGAACAATATATTTAGGCCCTTGGCAAGAATATATGATGATCGATACATGTCACCATGGTAACCCTTTCCTATTCTATGAGGTCATTGGGTTGTGGTAAATGTGTTTCGTGGCCCCGATGGGTATTCATTACGCTCTTTTTATTTGATGGCGATAGAAATATTTTTATATTCCATCAATGTGTACGTCAAGTTTTTGCTTTTGGAATGTGGTGTTTGTTCTAGATGAAGTGAGACAGCAGAGGGCGTTGATATATTGCTTATATTCTTTTTATTTTCAATTTCTAGTTTCTTCATCTCCTTTCGAAAGAGATAATTTATATTTCTTGCACAGGTTATGATTTTTGTCTATCAGGTCCGTACACTGAAAAAAAAATACAGAAGAAATTTTTGTTCTCATACACAATTTTCCGTGCGTCAGTAAATAGAAAGGCTATTATGTTAAAATTAAAATCTATATGATTTGTGCTGAACCATTCAGTGTTATATTATAAAGGAACCTCTTACAGTATTCCCTCGGTGATTGAAGCTACATAATAATATGACTTTTAAATATAGCTTCAATGAAAAAAAAATCACAATTCACGGGTCTGTCATGGGCCTTTCATGCAAAAATTCCTCAATTTATTTTCGCCTTTTAAGTTTTCTTTTTAAAAAGGGCAAAGAGGCCGAGTGCTCCTTGAAATGAGCGCCAAGAGGTGAGACCATAAGATGAGAAAAAACCATGGGTCCATCTCCCTAGCAGATGTTATTTGAGAATCCTAATGCCATCCTACTCTTGTCCTTCTCAACTACCCCCAAAGGTCAAAGTACTGGCGAGTATTTTATCATTAGGTACACCCAAGCCACACCCAGGCCAGCATAAAAAGAGGCTCTGGGTTGCAATACTTTATGCCAATGAGAGGATCACTTTACTTGGACGGAAGTATACAATAGAGAACGATTAACAGGAGGTTTATTTACAAGATTTAACAAATAACCAATGTGAACAGGGGTATGAAAGAGTAGCAAATATATTTGTGGTGCAATTAAGTAGGCCCTTGTAGGCTTCGGTAGGAGTGTTAGGATCCAAGTTGGGCCACGTGGCAGGGTTACACAAACAGTTCTCCTGTAGTAAGTAAAGAGATAACCTTGGCTAGTGGACGGTCATGTACAGAAACAGTACGCTAATTGCCTCTACTTTACTGTTGATCAAGGGACTTGGAAACGTGAATGATTAACTTGCCACCTGGGCACAAAGGCCAGTGAAATAATTAAGTTAATTCAAACACCAGCAATGCAGTGCACCATTGCTACAGAGAGTTACTGTACTTGAGAATTTACCATCTGAGTGTTTGAGAAAGATCACTGATGGTGAGGGGGTGTGTACTGGAGAATAAAGTGGACTTGAATGAGAAAAAGCTTTCTTGCGAAGACAGAAAAACAGATTTAAAGATTAGCCAGGCGCTCAATCCCAGGATGCACCTTACACTGGTAAAATCAATTCTAGTCCTCTAGAAATGAGATCGACTGGATTGGAATTCCTGACTTGGCCTTCCTGATCTTAGAGTGCTCCCACATGCATTGTGGGAAGGAGGGAGACGACGACACACATCTGACCTGGGAGGGGTTGGTTATTGAAGCAGGCAGGCTTTCTTTCACAGCCTCTTTTTATGCTGGCCTGGGTGTGACCTTTGAGGATAGTATTGAGAAGGATAAGAGTAGGATGGCATTAGAATTCTCAAATAACATCTGCCAGGGAGATGGACCCATGGTTCTTTCTCGTAATCTGGTCTCATCCCTTGGCGTGTATTTCAAGATGCACTTGGCCTCTTTGCCCTTTTTAAAAGGAAAGCTTAAAAGGTGAGCTCAGTGGACTGGAATCCATAAGAGATCACCAGTTAAGCACCAGTTTCTGCCCCTTAATCGGGTCGGAAACTGTGCAAAATGAGGGCTACTGAGGTTGACGTTAATTAGGCTGTATTAATTTAATTGATCCTCACTTGTTCTTCAACATAAAATAAAGCAGTAAACTTAACCCTAAGTTAAGGCAGTGCCCCAACTAACCCACACTTCCTGTTGGAGGAGGGCTAGTTTCCTATTGCTGTTAAGTTTTTAAAAAATTTGTTAGAATGATGGCACAACTTAAAGTAAGCTTTAATACTCGGACTAGGTGGCTGCGCTCATTTACTTGTGATAGGAGGGACTTCAAGTCTTATAATTGTTAGATGATTTGCTTAAGGCCAAGATTAGTTAGATTAAGTGTCCCTAGAGTTTAGGTGGGACTTTAAATGTTATGATCATTAGATAATTTGCTTAAGGCCAAGATTAGTTAGATCAAGTGTCCGTAGAGTTTAGGTGGGACTTTAAGTGTTATTATTGTTAGATGATTTCCTTCAGGCCAAGATTAGTTATATTAAGTGTCATTAGAGTTAGGATAGTACAGTCCCTTAAAGAGAACTATTACTAAATGGAATGCTTAGTACTAACACCGGAATTGTACCTTATTCAAGTATGCTATTTCCCAGTAACAGGGAATACTGTAGGCATCACCTTAATAATAACATGCACTTAAAGTAATATAAGACACATGCAAATCTACACAATGCATGATTAACTTTGCTTAGCGGCCCATGACTATGACAAGAATGTGAAGCAATTGCATTACCTACAACCACCCCCACCCCCAGTATAATAAGTTACAAGTGGAGAAATACAGGCGCAAGGCTATTAATGCCCCTGGTATGTGATATAGGTGCAATTTCATGCAAGTCTAAAAGCCTTTATATAACGTGTGACGGCTCAGTTGGTGAGTGCCATGATACCTTGCTGAGGTGGTGGCACTGTGCCTGCCAGGTGTGGCACTAGTGTTGTAAGGGCCTAGTGGCTCTGTATTATACAATTAATTTCCCTTTTGCAATGGTTTAAGGTTGCCATGCAAGCAATTGCATGGAGAGCAAAGTCAATGACTCATAGGGCCAGGAGACCTGGCGGTTGGCACTCTGCATTGGGCAGAGTGTGATGCAAAGTAAAAGAGTGAAGCAGGGTAAAAGGTGATTTGTTACAAGGCATAAAATTAGTTTATAAAAGATTAAAGTTACAAGAAGAAAATGTTACAAGGTTACAGAGAGTGATAGTAAGAGAAGTAACCTGGCATCATTCTTTGGTTGGAGGTGTCAAAGTTCTTCGTGAGATAAAGTAAGGCACTATGCCATATGGGCACAAGTGCGAGGAGAGCTCAGCGGCTCTAGTAGGACAAGGCAAATGGTTCAAACTATGTAACAAGAACAAATAAATGAGGCCATGATGTGTCCTCAGGTTGCCAGGCTGGGAACCACCAAGACTTAGGCTAACTTACTGACTAAAGATATGAGGATTATATACATGGCACTGTGCTTGGGCAACTCTGCTCGGTTAATGTTCGTATTTTAAGAGCTTGATCTTCAAGCTGTAGCACTGGAGGCTTAGGCCCTTGATGCGGATAGCTTTCCAGTTACTTCCTCTGGGAAGTGCTGGGTTTGTGGTTGCTGAATTAGGTGAGGACATAGAGTCCTGTCCTGGACAAAGGGTGAATCCTTCAGGAATGAGGAATTTCTCAATGTCTATGGTGGACGGAGACTGGCACTGCTCAGGGCAATCAAGTGGCACTGGCAGGGAATTTTCCTCAAGAGTGCCTGGCAAAGTCTGGGAAGATACGGGGCCCCTGGAGAGCCTATAGGAGGGCTGTGAATGGGGTTCCTGTCTTACAAGGAGGCCATGGCCTCCAAGGAGGTGAAAAGCTACTGCAAGTGTGCAGATTTTTGTTCTGTGGGGCGTGGTGACCCTTAAGCAAACATTTGAGAGTGCCATCGTGATGTAATTTAAACTTTCGATGGTAATAAGGTCATGTCTATCAATTTCAGCCCTATGAGGGACCTTGTCTTCCCAAATCAGTGAGATTTGTTCGCTAGTATTGTGAAAGGTGTTGGCCTGGCGTGCATGAGGGGAAACTTGAGGAGGTGCCACCAAGGTAGGAGCTTCAACTGGAGGATCTAAGAATAGAGGAATGGATATTTTGCTGAGTTGCTAAGGGTTGAATATTTCAACTACTCTGGATGACTTATTATGGATAGGTTAGCAGTCCAAAGTGGCACTGCCTGGGAAGGCATTGCCTCTAGGCTGTGCAGTATAGGCACAGATGTATAAGTAATGAGTGGTAGTGCCAGAAAGGGCATGGAATGGAAATGGCACTCTGAACGGGCAGAGTGTAAGGTAAAGTGGAAAAGGTGGGTTTATATAGCTCTTTCTATAATAAGAGTGTTATTTTTTGTTAAGGTGGCACTTAGGTGTGAAATTGTTGCAGAGAACTAATTGATGGATCCGCAGAGTGAATTGTTTCTTACAATGAACGGTGATTTGTTGTGACGAACTATTTGGCTGTTCCGAAGAACAGTGATTTGTTCAGAAAACGGTTTGTTGCTTGCACACAGACAAGACCGGATATAGTGCAGAGGCTATGGGTTCCGAGAAACTAACTGTGAGCACTGTATGGCATTGGGCACGCAAAGTGAGCTGTGCTGCAACAAAGGATTTTTGCAGTAGCACAAATGTGCGACTGAGTTCACGAAGAACAGTGAGCTTGCATAAATACACACAGGTGGGACGCAGAGGTTGTGGGTTTCCAAAGGACTAATTATGCAGGCACTCTATGGCGTTGGGCATGCAGAGTGAGCTGTGTGGCAACACAATATTTTTGCAGTAGCACAAATGTGTGACTGGGTTTACAAAGAACGGTGAGCTTGTATAACATGCACACAGGTGCGGTGCAGAGGTTACGGGGTTCCAAAGAATGTGATGCTTGTTCCATAGGGTGGAAAAAGTTTGGCACTGGGCCAACGGCTTGCTTGCAGTATTTTGGGCGAGTGGCTACAAACACTGGAGGTGCCCTTATGGAAAGGTGGAACTAGGTGCTGGCGATTCTGAAGAAAGTGATTCTTGGCACGTTGTGAGATGTATCTTGCATGTGCAAGGGTGAGTTCCAGTGTGTAAGGCACCAGTGAAGCATAATGGCTGAGCACTCAAATTAAGTTGGCACGTATGTCCACTACTTGTGAAGAGCAAGGGTCTTACGATCCCACGATTACAGGATTTAGGTAGGTAGGACCCTTCGTACGGGTCATCGGCCCAATGGGCTTGCTTGCTTGCTGCTTCAAGGTAGTACGTGCTCATAGCAGGGTCACACTAGGCTATTAAAATTTATTAGATTGCTTAAGTATTTGTACTGGTATTGTGAAACCACCTTAAGTGAGGTAAGTTCCCTTGAATAGTAATTAATAGAAATGAAAGGTCTCCCTCAGTAGCAGCTTGAAGATCAGGGGTTAGTGTTCCTTTGAAGTTGTTAAGTAGAATGCTTTCTCCTTGCTTATGAAAATTGGCTAGTGTTGTGCTTTGCCACGGACTAGACAAACTAATTTCCTTATCTCCTAATGGATAAAGAATGTGACTATCTTCTCAAGAGGCTGTACAATTAATTGTGTTTGTTCTGAATTGCGAATCTAGGCTTCTTTACAACTAATTTTTGTGTTGGAGCAAGTACTGGAAAGAGAGAGAGAGAGAGAGAGAGAGAGAGAGAGAGAGAGAGAGAGAGAGAGAGAGAGAGAGAGAGAGATTGAGTTTAGGGCTAATTGGATAACCAATAAAGGAAATTTGTTTTTCAGAATAATAGTATAAGTCTACTAAATTCATTAAGTTTAAATCTACGAGATTTAAAAAGAAAGTATAAATTACCTTAAAAACCCCACGTAATATTAACTTAGTTAATTGTTTTAATTACGACAATAAGAAAAGAAAAAATGAATATGACATTTACCATAGTATAAATGCAGGCGAATGACAAAAAGGCATTCTTACATTTCATTCCTGAAATCCTGAAATTCGTATGCTGTATTTAAGGAAATATAAGTAAAAAATATTCTGCAATGGACATATAAACACTAACCGAGATTCATAACGAATTCACTAAATATTCTCTTTAAATGCAAAAAACGTAAATATAGATTAATCTGACTTTCATAAAGTAGTCATTTTTCAAAAGTGTAAATATAGATAGATATCCTCTATTTCTTCCTCGTCAACATTCGTGGAATTCAGTTTTACCCTTCATAGTACTTCTACAAGCTCCCTAATTAATTCTGATATTGATTACCTTCTAGGAGATGAACCTTTTAACTATTGCGCTAATTAAAAGTGTACCAAGATATTAAGTTTTCTGTCGAATTTCTTTTAGTAAAAAAGAGTGAGAATATGTAAATGCACCTGTCGCTAAAATATTTAAATGAATCTTTCTGATCTATGAGAAAAGTTTAATGGTCAGTTACCGATCAGCACAGCTTGTAATTAAAAGTCATCCTATTTGTCAAAAAATGGACAAGCAAAATGCTGGAAAATATACTCATATGTTCGGTTATTTCTCACGTTCCTCTCACAGCAATCCACTTCGGTGGTCTTCTACAACCATAGTACTATAATGAACACTTCTATCCTCGTGGTTAAACACATATTAATAACTTTATTTCTAAGTAAAGCACATTACGAGCATAAAACTATACTTATTTGAGGATCGACAGTAAGCGAGCTTACAAAACCTAAGCAAAGAATCACAGAGAAAAAAAATGAATAAAAATATGACATCCACTATATAAAATAATGCCTCACCAACAGAGCAGTAACCAAGATATAGAGTGCTCATAGTCAAGGTTCAGGGTTCTTGTCCAAACTCGTTGACACCTGGAATTTCACTAAGGCTTCCTGGAAACACAAATGCCATAAAATTAAATTGTGATATCCGAGTTGATGGTGATCTTCCAGAATTTTGTCGTGGTAGGGTTTCTCAGCCAAAAATATTGCACCCGTTGCAATTCTGCTCTGGGAGAGCATAATAGAAAACAGAGAGAGAGAGAGAGAGAGAGAGAGAGAGAGAGAGAGAGAGAGAGAGAGAGAGAGAGAGAGAGCGCATGATTTTGGAATTCTTACGTCACTCACGAAAATTCTTAGTATCGTGTCCATCAATACCAGTTTGCTTCCATTGTTACATATATCTGAACAAGTATGACAAATGGTGATGAAAATGTAAATAGACTGACTACAACATTTCTCTTACAAGATTTGGTGTTGTTACACGTAAAATTATATAGAATTCAAAACCATGGATGGGGAAATGACTTGGGGTTGTTTCCTTTGGCCTCCTTTGTTCCAAGTGCCCTAGAGATTTGCTGGAGTCAGGAATGATAACACCTTCTGAAGCTATTTTTCCTACAAGGACGAGGTGTATAGCAGAAAGAAAGATTAATGAAAGGTGGGATAATCGTATACAAGAAGTAAATGGATTGATGGAGCATTATTTAGAATATTTGTTAAGTATGGGTGAGATAAGAGAGGCAGAGCTGTATGGTACAGAAAGGAAGGGTTTAGGGTAAGTTTGAGAACTTGAGTAATTTCATGCTGAGGATGTAAGGAGGGCAATTAGGAGTCTGAAAAAAGAAAAGATACCCGGACTTGATGGGATTGCAAATGAGATTCTGCAAAGTGGTAAAGAAACTGCTATTGACTGACCAGGATATACAAGGTACGTCTAGATGAAAGAAAATTTCCAAAAGAAAGGGTGAGAGGAGGAATTTTTCTCTGTATAAGGGTAAAGAGGATAGGGAGGACTGTAAGAATTATAGTAGAATAAATTTTGATCTAGAAGGTAAGACAAATGACAAGAGTGGTAAGGGAAGAACAGTGTAGGTTTAGACAAGGATGAGGATGTGTGGATCAACTATTATATGAGAAGCTTAAAAGTAAAGGTATAAAGCTTTGTTAGGCGTACGTGGACATCGGGAACGCTTCATAGGACAATAAAGCACATTGGAAACATATACTTTAAAAATCATATTTTTAGATTCGAGGGTTTACAAAATATACTATTAAGGATTATATGATACCATTGGAATTTGATCACACATAGAAAATTCATTTGATCTGATTACAGTAAATACAGAACGTCATTGATCTAATACATTCGTAGCTGAGTGGTCCTTTGTATTACATATCCGAAATGTTTTCGCTTTAGATCAAGCAAAATAATCTTCATTTAAGAAAAGTTCTGCTCCCCAGTAATTTTCGAGAAGGATATAAAACAATTATGTACGTACAAACAAGCTCACCAACATGATCCATCATTTTCATATAATGTCAGTAGCTGGATACTTATCTGATGATCATGTGAAACATCGATAAATCATTTTGTTTAAAATCTGGCCCACACTGATTTCGCGCGCTGGTTGTCGATTAATAAGATTCCCATTGACATAAATAACTCGAAGGTTCGTCAGTATCCAATATTTTGTTTTCAGTTAATAACTTTTTGAGACGCAGGTTTAAAAAAAGTAATTTCGTTCTGTGAAACAACCTAATGCAACAATGTTTCAGGAATGTATCCCTGCGGATGGTTTGATTTTATGAATCTTTAGCTATCCAGCCAAGTGTTAGGGTCTTTCGGCCAGTCACCGCTTAAGACAGGGAAAGAAGTTTAAGTGGCTGGACAGCTATATAAAGAGATCCATAAAATGAAGGAGATGAATGACAAGGATCCAAAGGTGGAATGGGGAGAAAACCTCACAGTTGCACTAAGAAATAATAGGTAAGGGAGGTCAGACACCAAGGTTGAAGAAGGGAAGCAGGGATGGAGGTAAAGTGTAAGGCTACAATAAGAAGAGACATTTCAAGTAACCTTCGACTAGAGAATGGTCATTTACTTTCTTTCTTATGAATTAATCTCTCTACGATAATTACGCCTATCTCAAGATATCAAGAATATATGCAAGCAATAAAATGCCAATTTGATAGCTCGTTTGTTGACTTGTAATATATAATATGCCAACAACATACACTAAAAGAACCCAAGTCAGCATTTACAACATCACTGAAAAAGTTTTACTTCCAAACAGAGATACATTCAATAATACTTTCTGAGATTTACGCAAGCTCGTAATAATTTAAGCATTTTTTTTTTTTAGTTTAACTCCTGACAGTTATTATAGTATTACTTCAATCGATATCTTATTATACTCTGTTCTGTGTTCTCTAGATTTCCAAGCTTTCTCTCCCCGGATATCGTTTAGAATCGGAAAGTGTCCTAAAATCTGTTCTGTACCCATGAGATTCTCCTCCTCATATCGTTCAGTTTGTGAATGTTCCAATATTCTGGTGCCTCTTCCACAGATTTCGAAGTTTTCTTCTACGTATGTTGGTCAAACCTCCAGGAAGAGAATAATAATACAAAGAAAAACATACCATGTGTGATGATGAAAAATGGCATATGGCATCCTCGATAGTGCTTGTTACAATGATGTCGGCAAAAGTTACTTTTACTATATAAGTTCATTTTTTTTTTACAAGTGCATATCTACATACATGTGAAGGTCGAGTATATAAAACGATATAAAAATAAAGAAGAGAGGAGCCAAACTTCTGTGAATTTTATGAATCAGTTTGAGTCGGGGGAAGATCATACTGGAATGGGAGAGATCGAGGGGGAAGGTCCCCAGGCAGTTAACTCTGATGGATGCTGCGCCTCTCATACTGACCTGGGATAGTGGAGATAGACTTGAATTTATCTACTCTCCCCCGTTTTATTAGGTTTCGAGGTAAAAATTTACTACCGTTGGTTTTATAACTTTACACCATGACACTGAACCGCAAATATTTTGCGCTATTGTTTTTAAGCCCCTACGAAATAAATGTTATTTTTATTCTCTTTTCAGCATCTTTCCGTATACTCGTATATGAAATTTCTTCCTTGCAAATTCATCTTATTTTCATTTATGCTTGTACAAATACAATATATATATATATATATATATATATATATATATATATATATATATATATATATATATATATATATATATATATATATATATATATATATATATATATATATATATATATATATATATATACAATATATATATATATATATATATATATATATATATATATATATATATATATATATATATCTATATATATATATATATATATATATATATATATATATATATATATATATATATATATATATATATCTATATATATATAGCATAAGTTTTATGCATGTATGGGTCGTCCACAATTCAAAAAGAAAAGTATAAGTGTCGCAGTGATTACTGTGTTTCTTCTCTCAGGGGACACACCCTAATAAAGGAAACATGTTGATGCAAACATATTTGCTAAAAAAAAATCAACATGATGCACGTGGTTTTAGTATAAGCGAATACCACAAGGTAATACAGTCAGAAATTCAGTACCAAGCATTTTCACGTCTATTTATGCATCGTCAGGACAAAAACAGAGCTCATTTGGGCCCCGACAATGAGTGAAAAAATGCGCAAGCAAGTTGTACTCTATTTCTGCCTGCTATTTGCTAGTAACATTCGATTACACACGCACACACACACACATATATGTATAATTGACAGATGACATACAGATATCCCAGAGGATGGGGATTAGAAAGGAACAGATGCACCTGGAATGCAACACAGCTGAAGAATTAGTGGACCTACCCAAAAAAATGTAAATCTTTGAGAGGTTTTTATAAAAGATCAGGCCTAATGGCTCAAAAGCTGGGAGGAGTCAATTAAAAGATTATATAGGGGAAGAGACTGACCACCAAAATTGACCTTGTACTGAATAAGCTGATTACATATTTATAAAGGTACAACGCTAATATATTTTCTTATTTGTAAACAATAACAATATTTAAAAATTAACATTTTCAGTGATTCTGTCTTTAAGGTCATTCTTGAACATTTTACTATTACAGGGATCCTAATAATACTTGCCAGGGATAAGGTTGAAATTACAGCAGGAAGTAAGTTGTATAATTGCAGATTCTAAAAGATTTCAAGAAGAGAAATCTTTCAACCCAGTAATCACTGAACTGTCAGTCCAGTTGATCTGGTGAGAGTTTTTACTCAAATGAATGAATATTGCATTGTATGTTCGCTCAGTTTTGAGAGAATTCTTATGCTTCTTAATTCTCACTTTTAAATTCTTACTCGATTGACCTTTATAAAAAGAAGGGCTATTTTTTATTAACATTCTTTTTAATGTGTTAATAAACAGCGGTTACCACATAAGTTACATAGGGAAGGGAAGGGGAAGGGAAGGGGAAGGGAAGGGGGTACAGATTTGAAACCTACCCTAATTATCTAAGTTGAGTCAAATGATGCCCACATGCCAAATTTTGTCTAGATCAGTCAAGCAGTTTACCAAATAAGATACGAAGGGGAAGGGGAAGGGGATGGGGAAGGAGAAGGGGAAGATGAAGGGTAAGGAGGTATGGATTTGAAACCTACCCTATTACCTAAGTCTGGTCAAATGATGGCCATGTGCCAAATTTTGTCTAGACCACTCAGGCGGTTACCAAATAAGTTGTAAAGGGAAGCAGGGAGGGGAACGGGTATGAAACCTACCTTATTATCTACGTTGGGTCAAATGATGGCCACTACCAAATTTTGTCTAGATCGGCCATTAAATGACTATACCTCTATAGATCTTCTTCATAATGGTTAAAAATGTAAGTTTTGGGTTATCAGTTACTAAGCAATGCTTCCCCTATATTTTTCTTTTGTATTATTCTTACATATACAAATTTATATATATATATATATATATATATATATATATATATATATATATATATATATATACATATATATATATATATATATATATATATATATATATATATATATATATATATATATATATATATATATATATATATATATATATATATATATATATATATATATATATATATATATATATATATATAGGGCTTGATTTTATTCTGTAGCGGCTGTACAGAAAATCCGATTATGCTGAAGAAACTTCTGCGCATTTTTTACTTATTTCTTTTGTCTGCACCCCTTCACTTTCTTCTTATAGATTTCGCCTTCTTCACTTAACTCATAATCTTCTTTTGAAAGAGAAAGCAGTGTTAAAATTCGCTATGGATTGTTTTGCAATACAGATGAGTGACAGGAAATGTTCCACGCCTGTTATTTTCCTGCGGTAACCAATGAATAAGGATTCTGTTCCTACCCTTATGTGTATCGAAAAACACTCACATATTTTCTTCGGGTTAATGGAACGCATTCGTTTTCACTGATTAATATGACAGAAATATGAGAGTTCATAAAAGAATGGAAAATGTTTTTTCTGTTGGCTTTGAAATTGTTTCAGTGATTCATTATCAGTGTCACTGACGGAGAACAAGGGAACGCTTCATCGAAGTGAGCTTTGTCTGAAACATACGCAGTGTTGCACAAAGAAGCAAAAGTTAGGAAATCGTGACACGGCTCCCTCAGGAATTAATGACATCATAAATTTAAGTTCGATTTGTATTCATACAGAGTGGTCGCTTCATATAAACAAGTAAAAAATGCGCCAAAGTTTCTTCGGCGCAATCGAGTTTTCGTTGCCAGACGCACGAATATGGTTAACTTTAACCTTAAATAAAATAAAAACTACTGAGGCTAGATGGTTGCAATTGGGTATGTTTGATGATTCGAGGGTGGATGATCAACATACCAATTTGTAGCCCTCTGGCCTCAGTAGTTTTTAAACTGAGGCGGACAGAAAAAGTGCTGGCAGTAAAAGTGCGGACGGACAGACAAAGCCAAAGCACAATATATATATATATATATATATATATATATATATATATATATATATATATATATATATATATATATATATATATATATATATATATATATATATATATATATATATATATATATATATATATATATATATATAATATATATATATATTTACAGAAACCTAAAAGTACAAGGAAAATGCAGAACAATAAAAGGTGGAAATTCTGGATATGAAATACCTGAGGCAGAATAACAAAATACAAGATGAATTTAGCATTATTTCCATGTAATAGCAATTCTATTTATAAATGAGTAATTGCTCCTCACATAATGATTTCCAAATAAACAAGAATAAATAATTTGTCACGCCATGTGATTGTTGTATTTTTTTTTTCTTTTGTCAATGATTTTCTTCCTTAGACAAGATTACCGTACAATATGAACATATATTCCTGACAGCCTCCATCGGTTCGGTGCTTCACATTCGATTTCCTTTCGTCGTCGGACGTCATCAAGCGAAGCTGAGAAACAAAGAGCCAGTATTTGAAATGCATGCTCCATAGTCTCTATAAAATGAAGTTGGAAACAAAATAGCAATAGCGTAGTTTCTACCGGTTCAAGGGTAAATTGCTGATTAAGTTATCGGTAAGCAGCACATTGTTGTTGTCAGTCAATCGCCGAAAACTTGAAAGGGACTTGTTAGTGAAGTGTAAACACACTGTAAGAGAAAAACTGACTATTAACTTCACCATCATTGCCATTGCCTTTATACTTTTTTATTGCTTGTTTGTTTCTGATTAAGCTGATATTTGTGATTATCACTTATTGTTTTGTTCAAGTGTTTAGTTTTGCGATTGTTAATTTCAAATAATTACTAAAAAAAATCTAATTCTTCAAACGGCGTATTCTTCGAGCTTGAAATTTTTATATAAATATTCGCATTATATTATTCGTATATTTCTTTCCCTTCGTGTATAGTTCTAGATGAATTTATAAATGACTTAACCTATTCAGGAAATTCTAGAACCAGGGGAATCTGCTGGATTATTAAATTCATCTCAGAACTTCGAAGCAGGCAAATTATTAAACACTTAACATTCTAGTGTTCATTCAATTTTGATTATTCAGAGTTTTCAAGAGAAAATATATATGCTGAAAATGAGTGAAGGTTAAGATATAATGTTACAGATACATTATTACCTCAAGCGTACATATTCTGGATCTTATTCACCTTCCACGTCCCGACAATATATCAGATTAATGTTCGACACGTAGTTTATTATGGCCGATTACCTGGAACGTACCCGAAAGTACTTGAACAAGAGTTTTTTCTCCATATATCTAATTTGTTCAGCGACACATTAGTAGAAATATATTTACTGTACGAGTATTAGCAGTATTTCACCTTTTCAGTGCTCCATTTCTATTTGGTTTTTAGGTATTGCCCTTGCGTCGATACTTCCTGCACGCCTTAGGTCGAAGCAGAACTCTGAACAAGGGAAAATTGCTTTGTGGAGGAAGGAGTTGAAGTTTAAAGGAAATGGAAATTTAAGGGGTTTTTAAGTGGAAGGGAAAGGGCTGGTTCACTGACTATTTGCAATGTACGAACCTTGTCTGATAGTTGCGGCGCCAAACAATCGACTTGGCCATTCGTCGACGATAGTTTCAACCAGCGTAAGCGGAGAAGATGGGCGATAGCTTCCGCCCAGTACTGAGATGAGAACGCGTCTGCTCTTCCAAAGCCAGCGGCGTCTTGTAGGGGCCTCATCTTTAGTCCGACATTCCTGCAAATACGGCAAGACAACCAGCAAAGAGGGCAGAGGAAAAGCATCCTTAAATATTAATTACTTAGAGGTTAAGGTCCTACCTGGCAGCTAGTCCCACTATGCCTATTAAACCTTTCCAGGTGCTAACTACTCCCACATCATGTGATGGGGGTGAAAAGGGGCGGGGGAAAGGGAGGCCTATCTGCTACCCACATCTCTGATCTGGTTTAAACTATGCTTGTTTCCGCCCGTCGCCCGCCAATTTTCCCGGCCCGACAGTCAAATGAATAGCAGACTGCAGTTCAAAATTAATGATGCACGGAATATATCCTTGACAATATATATATATATATATATATATATATATATATATATATATATATATATATATATATATATATATATATATATATATATATATATATATATATATATACTAGTCCGGTTATAGGCTAATAACTAATTACATTAATCATTTCTATGATTTTTTTACAACAACGTTGTACATATCTAGGACTATTTCAATTAAAACTCATTCATAAACTCGGAATTTTAGTTTCCTTCTTTTTGAGGGTTTATTGTATAAAGCGTATTATCCTTTATTTTGGTCTTATGCAAAGATTATCGGGATCACGCGCTTAAGTTTTTTTTTTTTTTTCTAATCAAATTCTTCTTTTGCCACGTTTGTGTTCTATAGCTAGTTAGTGGCCTTTGTAGAAAAGAAATATTTTTATATGACATTCTTATGGATCACTATTACGTTTTTCTCTAGCTTGACACTTAAACCAACCATGAATTTTTAAGGTCACTAAGACTTCCCAGTCTTTTTTCTTTACTTCTCTCTTCATTTCCACCCTTTACTTCTCTTCCATAACTCTTACCTTTATTCCCCTCTCAGTTCCCTCTTCTCGCTTTTCCCCTTGCTCTTTCCCATTCCATACACCAATATTTATATCTCCTCAATCCCCATAGAGAAGCCCTCAATAAAGTTAACTGAGTAACTTTTCATCTGTTACAAAATGCTGCGTTTGGACCAGGGAACAATTACCGTAAGTGAAACAGACAAACTATTGAGTTGATCTTCGAGCAGCTTTTATATTTCTCTATTTTCCTGCGGGTTTGTATTGTTTTAATGCTTATTACACAAAAAAGAATGGATTACACCAGCATATGGAGGTATGGAAAATAAAGTATCTTCTGTTTCCTCTATATTCCTGGTACGTAATAAACATTAATACTGTAATAAATACAAAAGCACTCTATTATAACATAGAATGCCAAACACTTCCCGTTTTTTGAATAGATCACATTTTCGTTACAAATATTATTCACTGGGAGAAACTTGAAGGAGGATATTGAGATAAGGGTAAATATCAAAATGAATTCCAGAAATGAAAAAATATATATATATATTATCATGACTGCCCCAAATATTGGAAGGAATACAGGGGCAAACCTGACGACAGTAAAAAATACAGATTTCAGTGGGGGATTCTATTTATTGCTGTCTGAATCAGGAGAACCTTACAGTAATTCTCGTTCACTCAAGCTATTCACGCAATTTAAAATATTAATAGTTTCTGCGTTTTAATAATTTTTATAACGACAACATCAGTAAAAAATTCAAATGAACAAAGAAGTGAAATAGATTTCAACACCAAATTGCCAGCTTTCTCTCTCTCTCTTTCTCTCTCTCTCTCTCTCTCTCTCTCTCTCTCTCTCTCTCTCTCTCTCTCTCATCGGTATACTTTTAAGAATTAGAGAAAAGGCCGCCAAATGGAGCAATTGGGAGCTATTCACGGGACATCTGGGGCCAATGGTGAGAAGCACAACATTAAACTCTTGAATGGAGTCAGTAAACATGGCGATTAATGGGATTTTTCTTTTCTAGAACACCGAGCCGTCTCGTATCAAAGGTTAATATCGCTCTTGCTTTCATATCGAGGAATGCAGTTCTTAGCAATACAAAACCCTAGTACGACGGAATATGGGTAAACCTCATCCGTGCATCTTTCGTCAATGTTCTGTGTTTCGTTTACGTACAAATCTTATGCAGATAGACAATAAGTAATACGTAAAAGGTTGCGGAATGCGGACAGGATTCAAATACAAGTTGAAATTATTTTCTGTCACATTCACGTAATCATTTTCGTAGTGTTTGCCAAGATAATAAACAAAAATGAAAAGTAAGCTTTTAAAAATACGGTTATTACACGCCATACCAACAGTCCCGCATTGTAACAACCGGAGACCTCGCTGGCATTGTAAAACTTTTGCATTAATAAAATGTATAATCAATATTATTGCGTGATAAATCTTTGGGACGTTCACTGAACAGTATTTCGACACCGTTTATTCCAAAGGGCACGAACGCTTTCTTTTACTTCAAGATTTTTATAAACATGGTGGATCGTTGTCAAATGTGGCTAAGTAGATGCTTATAAAAAATTTATTTAATTACCAAAACAAAAATTAACCTTGCCATAACACTAAAATAAATGCAAATATATATATATGTATATATATATATATATATATATATATATATATATATATATATGTATATATATATATATATATATAAATATATATATATATATATATATATATATATATATATGTATATATATATATATATATATATATATATATATATATATATATATATATATATATATATATATATATATATATGTATATATATATATATATATATATATATACTGTATATATATATATATATATATATATATATATATATAACATATATATATATATATATATATATATATATATATATATATATATATATATATATATATATATATATATATATATATATTAGAATATGTTACTTTAAAACAGGTCCATTTATGAATAAATTTGTAAAGTCAGCTCGAATGTTGACAATATTCAGTATAACATTTCAACACAGCAAAGTTGGATGTAGTCTACTGTATATATCAAAGGTATTGATATTACACGCAACTCCCTCCCCATGCCATGTCTGTTTCTCACGGCTAATAGACAGCCAGTGGACGGAACAGGAGAGGCCGAACTACTGTATATCACTTATTGCCATATCGTCTGCATCAGCATGTCAAGAGCAACGGCGCATTTCGTATCTCTCTCTCTCTCTCTCTCTCTCTCTCTCTCTCTCTCTCTCTCTCTTTGCCTAATCATCGTTTTCCTGAGTAATGTATCGAATTTTGGTTTGACACACAAACGATTTCGATGGAACGCTTTGTAGTATGTAGTAAATTCGACGCTTGTTCCATTGCCTGCGGGTTACTCTCTAGTCTTTCAGATTTAGAGCCAGTTTTAATTTCGCTCCCATCTCATCACATAAATTACACCAGAAATAAAGACTTTTATTTCTACTCGCATTCTAATAATCTGAATCAGTATTAAGTTCGATATTTTCAGTATCTTCGTATTTTGTTTTAGGTTGGGTACAAACACTTGAGGATGGAACCCATGACCATGTAGCATCCGATTGTGCAGTCACGAGGAAATCTGAGATAACATGATATATACTTTTTGTAGCCTTGTTGATGAGCCTTGCAGAATTTTCTGGAAATAGTTCTATTTTTCTTCGGAATCTCAAGGAATAATGTGGGCGGTAAACAGGAATCATTGACAGGGCTCATGAATAAAGTAAAATGATTCTAAGTAACATTTCGTCCTTCATCCAGCTAGTTATTAAAAGGGAGAAATTGAACGTCAAGTACTCTAATCTCGCTTCTCTCTCAAAAGGAATTATTTCAAAAGTACGCTTGACTACATTAAACCTTAACCATCTAAACAGTTTCAGAGGGATAGTTTATTTAAACTGAGGCCTTGGCCAGTAAGAATTCTCTCTCTCTCTCTCTCTCTCTCTCTCTCTCTCTCTCTCTCTCTCTCTCTCTCTCTCTTCTTGAATAATTTCCATATTTATCTAGGTATGCGATACTGTAATTCGGTAATGCGCATTTTATTATTAACAAATATTTCATATCAAATATAATAATGACAACAGTGATCCTCATCTTGGTTGTACGAGTGAAAAAAGGATTTGACTATTTCTTTTTGTCTACACATACCTGTGTTGTACAGTGCAGGTACACTACCTTGTATAAATGTGTTTTCTCTCTCTCTCTCTCTCTCTCTCTCTCTCTCTCTCTCTCTCTCTCAATAATACCATGAGTAATGAACACTTTCTTTCATTCTCCATTTGTTAAAAAAATGTCACGGATGGTGATAATTTACAATGATTTTCACGGTAGGTTGTATCCGCGGATGGTGTTCCACAGTTTTATCACTAGGAATTTGTGCAGTCTGAAATTCTTCACGAAAATATGTTAACTTTTTTTTTTTTTTTTTTTTTTACCTTCATATCCTTAACAGTTTGTTGACTAATTATATCTCTTTAGTTCCAATTTAGCCCAAAAGCTCTTTTGGCCTTCAGTTCATACTTCCATTTACTCATTAACCATGAAAAATAATTTTCCACCGACCTTTCTTGTTACTTGAGGAATCTATTTTCTTATTTCTGCCTCACTTCCTGAGAAGCCTCTGAGGATACTCACTTCCCACCAAAAAATGACGCCAAAGAACTTATGATCATTCATCCTTGTATTCACTCCGTAAAGGCTTCCAACATCTACAGATTTGGTCGGATTGTAACTTATCCATTGCAGATAGCACAAGCGCTATTTCACCTGCTAAGGTCAATGACCTGCCTCGAGAGAAGGGATGCAGTCAAACAGCAGGCAGGTGTAGGTGGCTCTGACACTCCAGAATCACCTTGCTTTGGAAGCTGCAGCTATGAAGTCTTGCGATGAGATGGAAGTGTAACTTGAGCGTTTTAATCCTCAAATTTTATAGATTCAGGCCACCCATCGGTATTGGTTATTATAAAAATAAATCAGAATTCCAACTCTTTCTTCTTCAGGTATTTGTTTACTTTCTATTGAAAATGGTGACTTCATGCCTTAAGCAGGATGGTTATAACTAACACTTTTTTTTCTTTGTTCCAAATAGTAGTAGCCAAGAAGTTCCTGCTGTGTTGTTAGAACATAAGCACAGCGTATGGCTCCCCTCTTTGTTATTTATGGTGGGTTGGCAGTTAGCCTAGTGCATAATGCCAGACTTAATCTTATGACATACAGCTTGCTGCGCAATACTACACGAGTCTGTCTTCCCATGCCTTGAATACTTGAACGTGCTTTGCCCTATGATGAATGAATATTAAATTTGGCATATTTCCAGCACACACTATTTTTATGGCAGTTGAACTATTGTTCCTAAGAGTATTATACCTCCTCTATTAACTTTTTGACTTCCGTCGCCAATCCTCAGTGGCATCATCATAAGCAGATGTGATGTCTCATTTTTTCACATTTTTAAAGCAGTACCTGTTTCAGACTCAGAAAAGTTTTTCTTTCCTTTCCCTAGGTTTATGCTACTCTTGTATCCGTGAGACATGTTGCTGTTCAGTGGAGCATGTTTTCCATTCATGGCTTCTAACCAAAAATTTAAATTATTGTTTGTGTTTTCTAAACTCTATATTTCACCAAAAACAAGCTTGATCATTGGAAGGGACAGGAGCAGCAGCAAAATTAATTTTCATATCCCTCTACTTTATTGCAAGAGAGGAGTGCGTACTGCACGTTCTGGTGACTTCGAGGCAAGATTTTCTCTCATGATAACTACTTTTGCACTTTTCTTCTATGAAAGTGAACAATTATTAAGTTTTATTTCTCAAGTTCACTGACAGGGATTAATAATGGTGACGTTTATTTAACGTTCTTAATAAATACCCGATTTTGTATGCTCTAAGGAATGATATTTTTGGTAACATCGTAATGTAATTAGGAATTACTTTCCTTTAATCGTTACATCCGAAATAGAATGTCAGACAGACAAACAAACAAAAACATATAGTGAGTGTATCCAGAAAGCTGTTAAGAAATCCCCGAAACCCGCCCCCGGCCTGGCCAGGGCACGACGCACAAGGATGGGTTAGGTTATGGGAAAATTCCTGTTGATATATCTTTGATTTGCTTTGAAGAAGGCTGCGGCCCCTTGAAATGACATGCCTGACTCTTCTGCACTTTTAGGAAACAAAAGCCCGTTCCAGTGATGCCATGATAAAATAACCAATATTTTTACTTTCCTCTCAGGCAAAAGGAAGGAATGGCAACATAAAAAAAGAAAACTAAATATATTATAAATTAAGATCTGAAAAGAAAAAAATATTCATGAAATCAATCCGTTTTTTTTTTTTTTACACGAAAAGCCTCAGTTCGCAGTATATACCTTTGGAACAAGCTGTTCAAGTAAATCCTCTTATATCTCTCCCTCAGCCTTCTTCCATTCTGGTCACTACCTATCCATCTATGTGTGCATAGGGTTGGCGCTGGGTTGGTTGGGCAGGGTTGTGAGAGGATGTTATTGGATTCCTGGATAAAAAACGGGAGACAACCACTCACCCAAGAAGCATTAACGAGTAATCCTATTCTGCTGCCTTATACGAATGCCAGTCAAAGGACGTCGGATCTCTTGAGGAAATTTCGAGCTAGAGAAATAGACCTTTTCGTAGAGTTGTTTTGCAGGCATTCGCACATTTGATTTATTTTTGTCTTGCATCTACCGTACATTTATTTCTATCCTTTCTTTATCATTTTTCTTTAGTATTGCCAAATAATCTAATATTCATAAGTCTTTTCGATTATTACTTCATATTATTTTGTTGTAAACAAGAAAAAAAACATACTGCGTTTCATGATAAGTGTATCATGATGTTAATAAGCAAAACACGTATTAAGAGAATTTTTTTCTTATTTGAAAAAAAAAAAATATTACAAACAAAATACAACAAGAAAAAACTATTCTCTATTTGAATTCTCTTAGCTTTCGGCACATGATAAATATATTAAGTCCTTCAAGATCATTTCTGCAACTTGCGGCTCAGCAGAAGACCCTGGTAGAAGAGACGAGGACTTCATTTCCGCTAAATGAAGAAAGTGGAAAGATGACCTGACCGTCTGGGAACCTAGAAAACTGTTAGTTATTTTAACCTCTCTCCTTTTTTGAGGAGGATAGGACAGTTACATCTAAGTAGGCCCTGAAGTATTGATGTGAAATGATCCTATCCTTGTGTCTGCTCGGTTAACAGAATAAGTTGGTGAGGAGTGAGGACGAAACATTACTCCTACTACTGCAGTTTTTTATTTTTTATTTTTGGGGGACAGTTTCTTTTCATTTCTATTTTCATCTTTCCGTTTAGAATAAATATTATTTGCTCCCCTATATACGTCCATGGATTTACACCGTATATATTTATAATAAAAATAAAACAAAATCAGTAGTCTAGTGCCTCAACATCATTCAAATGGGAAATAGTTGATACGTCGGTGGTCTTAGTAGAGCGATTATCTTTGGTCGATTTTTCAGCTATTGGGCATATATAGAAATGTCATTTTATTCTAACAGTGTCATGAGAAGAGGGGACTGGGACAATACAAGGGAGAAAGGGCGTTAAGGGGAAACAAATGAATGTGACCACGAACAGGGGACGAATGAAGGAATGAGCCATAATTTCTTGTGCCTGTTTGGCTTTTCCTATGGCGCCTGCTGGCACTCGGCCCTTCATTGGGAGTTGCGTTTTTGCCGAGGAATGGAAGAATGCGGGAGCTGAAAAATACAAAACACAATACAACAGGTGACAAGGGAATTGTGGGAGAAGTTACGATATGAGAGAGAGAGAGAGAGAGAGAGAGAGAGAGAGAGAGAGAGAGTGAGAGAGAGAGAGAGAGCTAGTTATGGAGGGGGGTATTTTTTCAAGACATTTTTCTCGTAGCGTGCATGCTATGTTGGATTAACATTTTCTTAGGGACATTTCCTCTATCTTCATTTTTTATTCCAGGGAGGCGCTTTACCTATTTTTACCTGCGCCTTCTACCGTGACATATCTTGCAATGATAGGTTGATTTGAAATAAGTACCTGTAATGAATTTGAGAGAGATCATAAAAATATTAATTAATTATTTTTGTATTTTCTGATACAATACATTTGAGATATATAGCAAATGTCACTTTTCACTTTATGTGATGCTTCGTCAAACGCGGCAATTGACAACAGTGGATGCATGACTCTGACTGAAGAATGGGTTTTCATGAACACATGAGTAGTTTTTATTGAGAACTTATGTATCTAACCTCAATTAATACCTCCTCCCTTTGCTGAACCATAAGATAAATTTTAAAATATTGAGAGGACAGGTGTTTTTCTTATTTGTTATTCATAATCACAACAAAGGTAGAAAATAAGTAAAAATAGAGATTCAGGTTTCGTCAAAAAAAACTGCACGGGTATTGTCATACACACACACACGTATGTATATGTTGTAGATATATATATATATATATATATATATATATATATATATATATATATATATATATATATATATATACATACTGTATGTGTGTGTGTGTGCATGTATGGATGTGTGCGTATATTCAAACATTATAGTTAATCCTTGATAATTTATCTAACTCCTCATAAAGAAAATTCACGTCCAGCCGTATCAAAAGTAATGCTTTGAAATCTAAATGAGAGAAAGTACAATTAGGAATTTGTAATTACTGAACAAAACGCAGATCGTCGACGAATGGATGATTTGTATTGGCATTTTACATTTGAGTGGTTTGGTTGTTTTATGTAAGAAAGAATAAAGAAGTGAGTTCTTTATTTTAGCGACTGAGTACAAATCTTGCTTGGTGGTAAGAATACGTTACGGTACATTAGGATGGCCTCACTATCACGCGGTCCTCTTGCTTTGCGCAAAGGCGCTTACTGTACACGCATGCAAACTTCCCATGTGGTTACGTGGTATTTGATTCAAAAGGCAGGTCAGAGAACAACAAAGGATTCTTCTTATTATCTCCTTGTAACTTGTGAACTTTTCTGTTGACGATGAGGCTGCATAACTGAGAAAGGATGTTATGCAGATGTTTTGTCCAAGTAAAAACTAAAACCTCGAAACAAATGATACGAAGGCGTTACAATGGAAATTTAGTTCGATATTGGACGTCGATCATAATTTGTAATTGAACCTCTAGTGAAAGACCAACGGGGAGACTCTTTAGACGATTTTGACTACATTAACAACGAAAGCCTGATGGACATTAGGGGAGTTCAGCGGAAATTCAGTGAACTAATTTTGTAAAAGTAAAATAAAGAAAAATCAAAGGCATTGCATTGGAAATTCAATCAGTTCGTAACAACACTGAATAATAAAGATTATAGACATTTAACATGAACGTATAAAGCCTTATCTCTTCATTCTTTAATTAGTCTTGTATTTTTTATTAATGCAGTTGATCCTCAAGTAAAATAACTCAATAGAGCGAATAGAAAAAAGTACAAATTGAAAGTTTTTACAAATTATTTCCTTCGCTTTATATACCTGTGAAGAATGTACAGAAACGAAAGTACAGAATCAACTGCAGGGAAATAAAACGATCCTTCATATCTTGTTAGGAAGCAGCCTTTTTGGGGGCTCCATTACCGTGATTCATAATGAAGGAGCGTGTGGATTTGCTTTTAATGCAATGGAGTGTCACTTCATTTTCATCAGTAGCGCGAGCACACGCTGCGGAGTTGCTCTTGCTACCACGGGGTCTCTCTTGTATTTTCATCATTGTCGATGTTGCAGTCAAGAAAAATAAGGGTTCAAGTGCTTTAGTTGCTGTTGTGATGATGTCTCAAATATCTTTTTTGTTTTGGACGCAGAGATTTTTGCATCGTAGAGCCAATGCTGCAAATCAGTGTGGAGAAGTTTCCGGATTTGCTTCTTCCGTAATGGTGTCTATCTGATATGTTGTACATACCGAATCTGTGATAATCTTATTTTATAACCGTTATATCAACGTTGGAAGAGCTCTTGATAAGATGCCTTATCATATTAAGCTCCACCCTTGTTCTCTCGCTCTCTGCAGGTTGGCTACTACCCATTACAGTCGACAGATCATTGTTTAGATCAAAAGTTTCAAGGAACATAATCCTGATCTCTCGTTAATTCCCCCAGCTTGAAACAATACGCTTTAAGTGTGTGTGTGTGTGTGTGTGTGTGTGTGTGTGTGTGTGAGAGAGAGAGAGAGAGAGAGAGAGAGAGAGAGAGAGAGAGAGAGAGGAGGGAAATTGAAAAGAATAAGTCAGTGAAAAACCCAACTTTTTGTGGGCTCTTTCTTTACCGTATTCAGATCTGAATATATTTTACCAACAATTTAATTTCTTTCTGTTTTGAAAGAATACGATTTCTAGTTACCGGACAAAAAGAAATATTTCACACAGGCAGAAAAATGCCCGAGCAAACTTTGCCTGAAATGTTAAAACTCGTTCAAAGGGAGAAATTGTCTGTCATTAATTGAACGTTACATGCTGGCAATTACGTTAGCACACACAACGCAGGATCTTTGCGTATTATGAGAGAATACGACATAAACTAGTATTTCAAAACTATTAATTGTCTAAATATAAGACCCCGTAAAAACAATATGAATTTAGGTTTTGTACTTAAAATCTGTATCAACACGCCTTAGCTAACTGGTAAGTTTGTACCGTGAGGCTCATACTGAATTTTTGCCACATGCACCGTGACATTTGTATATTCACAAATATTAAGCCACAAATATCGTTTAATATCTAATTAACTATACCTCGGGAATAACTCACACAGAAGGGGAATTATAACTGGTATGTGCTAAGTAACCAGTGTGTTCCATTATATTGACCGTCTTGCAGCTATGGGAAAGTCAATTTTTATCTCTTTGGTCGTTTTGCAGTTTTGGGTAAAGCCCCAGTTTACTCGGTTTTGAAGGGTTGAAGTTATTTATTTTAAAGTGTTATTAAAGCTTTTGATAAAACTTGGCGGCTTTTAACTCTCAGCTGTTGGAAATCCCAATTTTTATCATTTTTGACGTCTTGCAGTGGTGAAAAAAAGACCAATCTGTCGTGTTGTCCAGGTTGCAGCCATTGGAAAGTATATTTTTACAGCATTAATCATCTTGCAGCTTTGGGAATATCCCAAATGGGCCTATTCTGGCAGTCTTGCAGATGTTGGAAAGCCCAGATTTCACCATTTTGATCATTGTTCCTGCAGGAATCAGAATGTCCAATGTTTATCCCTTTAACCATCTTTTAGTTTGGGGTAAAGCCCAGTTGCGCTCATTTTGTCAGTCTTAGAGCTAAATCCTCCGAGGAATGGATAAGAGATGAGATACGAAATTTGTATCCTTCTCTCTCGCTCTATGGAAAGAACCTCACTAAGATCTGAATCTTTTTCGTGAATCCAGATTCAGTTGTTTTGTCTATTATTCTTTTCTTCACATTGTAAGGAAATGCTATAGATCATTCAGCATCTCGTACAGTCTACCACTGATTCATGTCTGGGGAATATCACCCAACCCGTAAGTATTTGGTAACATTAATTCTCGTGTGTAGTTAAAATATTTATTTTTTCGTGAACTTGCATATGTTAATTGCTACGGAAATGAAAGCTGACAAAATTTTAAACTTAAACGGCATGAACTGGATTTTGAAAGAGCGGAATTCGCTCGTTTCGTTGGAAGTACAGAATGCCTCCCTTGACATAATGAATTAGCCATGTGCTTATTAGCCATTCGCTATATATATATATATATATATATATATATATATATATATATATATATATATATATATATATATTTATATATATATATATATATATATATTTATATATATATATATTTATATATATATATATATATATATATATATATATATATATATATATATATATATATATATATATATATATATATATATATATATATATATATATATATATATATATATATATATATATATATATATATATATATATATATATATTTATTTATTCATACATGTATTTACAAGCATGTATAAATTGGCATGTGTGTGTGTGTGGATTTCTGAGTGTGTGTTTATTAGTAAATAACAGGTGGAAAATAGCGATGAATACGATAAGGGATATGCTATCACCCTCTCTCTCTCCGTCTCTCTCTGTCTCTGTCTCTCTCTCTCACACACACACACACACACACACATACAAAGGAATAGGGCCTTGTAAGCCCTAAAATGCAATTTTCAAAATGGTTCTTTTTTCAAGTCTTAAAATTCTTTTCTGTTCAGGCCATAAATTATAAGGGTCCCTTTTTTTTCTTGCCGATTCCATATTATCTATAATTTTATGCTTTTTAATTAGTTTTCTCGAATATAAATCTTTTCCTTCATTACTCGTTGTGATCCCAGTCCATTATGATAATAGTCATATCACTCACTATGGGTGTTGTAATATGGAAGTACTTGAAAATCTCGCCTTAGGAAAGAATAAGTCCGAGTTATTGTCTTCTGGTGGGACCCCTGAGATACTGTCAAATGACTGAGTAGTGATATGTATAGCTCAGTTAAATTTCTTTGTTTGATAGATCTAAGTCGCACAGAATACTATATCACTGGCCTTTGATAAGGTCAAGGGAAAAAAATACACGCCCGAAAATAATAATTCAACTAGACCTGAAAGAAATTTCAATTGTAAAGGTGATTATGGCAGTGTTTTATTATTTATTTATTCATGTCCGTTCCCCTCTCTGTTTGATTACGTTAATCACCTTCAATATATTACTTATTCAGAATTGCAACAAAGGCATTTTTAGTTTTATTGAAAAGTTGCTTTGCTTTAAAGTAGCCAGACTATTTTGAGATCTTTTTAATAAACAAATAAAAAATTTTTTTTTCTAATGCTAAATTTTCAACATTCTTTAATTGAAGGTCCCACTTTGTACATTACTAAGGGATTTGCTCAGGCTGCTTCATTTACTAGTGACGAATGAAAATGGGGGACCAGATGTCTACATGATCGACAAGATGTCACAGCAATACCCATCTTATTACGTGACAACGCTGTCAGCTGATAATGAATATATGTAAGAATGACTAATAATGGGTAAATGAAAACTCAATTGGAAATAAAAAAATAAAGAAATGTAAAAAAAAGAAAAACTCCAATAACAATTTACTCAGATAAGTTTATATTAAAAGAATATGTGCTGGAACATCAAAACCCAATTTTTTAAAGGTTATGTCATTTGTACTTCAAAAGTGAATATATTAATATTAACAAATTACAATTATGGCTGGCAAATTAACACTAAGACTTGAGAGAATAAATTCAACTTGACTCGTAAATTAGACATTCGGCAATTTTAAAGTTAAAAAATTAAGTCTTGAAACTTGAATACATGTACTCTTTACTTTTGATATTCATTAGTCCCCTTAAGGTCCTTCAACGCAAGAATTTCGCAATTTCCATAATTTCCTTTCATCACAAACTACAACTGGCTCTCTTTCTCTGTCGAAATATTTTAGCTTTAAATCCAGCTATAATTCATAATTTATTCAAGTAGTTTATATTAATTTTACTCGTTTTCATGACCTTTCTTATTTTGATCGTTATCTACGAATTGCAATTTCTTTATGCTTAATAATTCTCACGTACATACCCAGAGTATAACGTATAAATACCGATGTTATTTATGCTCATATAAACATTGATAACACTTATTGTGTAAGAATTTACAACAGTCTTGCATTACCTAAAAAATTTCAAATACAAAAATTATGGCGGATGGGGAGAGGGGAATACTTTTGACCAATTTAAGTGTAAGCATCAATTTTGCAATCTTGATGCTTACACTCTTGATGTTTAAATTTACATCCAAGTTACTTACTACACCTCTTCTTTTTAACTGTTATATATATATATATATATATATATATATATATATATATATATATATATATATACACACACACACACACACACACATATATATATATATATATATATATATATATATATATATATATATATATATATATATATATATATATATATATATATATATCCGCAATTAAGCACATTTTATTCCAGACAAAAGACTTATTTTTACAATTAAACAAAATTATGCTTAGTATCTTCCAACATCAGGATTTCGAAAACTGAAAGGACTTTCCTTTGTTTGGAATGAAGTGTTCTGAACTTTGTTCCCATGCAGTCAATCTCTCAAAGTTTTACCTCCCTCGGTAAAAGTGTTTCTTCTTATTAAGTTTTATATTTCACATTACTCATCACCCAGGCTACCCTTCATAGTAAATCGTGAACTGGAGGTGCTTAAACTGTACCTTTCAACGTTAACCAACCACCTGTGATGTAAGTCAGTAATAGGATATGCTTTGTGATGTTATTTGGACTTAGCCGGTGGCGTTTAGCTTATCCTGAGTGAATGCGCACCTCCTTCAGCCTAATAACACGCCAAGAAAACAAACGTTAGGTTAAAGCTATATTAACAGTCAGCCGGGCAACTCGCGATTAAACTTGGATCACAATACGTTTAAGCAAGTGCTGTCTAGTTCACAAGATGAACACCAGGTGGTCAGAAATTTCTTTTTTGGTTGGCCCAGAGCCAGATATTCAGGACACATGGAGGTCATTCGGCAAGGTACGATAAATGCCGCTCCAGTTGCCCTCTGAAATGGCACTTGTCAAGGAGGGTGTGGCCTTGCAACTCCAGGGGGCAATAATTGTTCTTAGGGTCTAACACCTTGCCGCTTAATCTTTTTTCATTCTGTTTCAAGTATCCACTCGCCTTTGACGCCACTAACGAGGTAGGAGGCTCTGCAATACTGTTAGCAAGTTTCGTTCTAGGAGGAGTATCCTGACTATCAGGGTTGAAACACAAAGCTCCTACATGTTATAAAAAAATTTTTCCCCACAATTATCATTTTATTTAATGCCTATATACTTTCATCATCGAGAGTGATCACCAAGTGTTCTAGTTATTAAATTCCAAGAAATAGGATACCTCTTAACAGAAAACGGTTAGTATTATCACGGTGTCATATTATCATTGTGTATTAAGATATTTCATTCAATTACAATTACTGCAAAGCTTTGTTCTTCCTGTGAAAATCTGTAATCTCTTAATAATGTTTCCATGAGCTTTCCCTGACTATGCGGTTAGTATTCGGAAGGTACCTTATAGTATACATGCAAAAGTCTATATAAAAACAAATTCTACTTTCACAAATACGTGCTAAGTTGACTGACTTGGGAAGCACTTGCAGGCTCCATTAGAGCAGAATCCTCTTTGTTTTCTATAGTTTGAAGAGATTCATTAATAAAAGCTTTCATTATACTCAATTTATATTCATGTACGTATGCAAATATGCGCTAAGTTACATGGTGATTTCAAGCGCACTACAATTGTATAGTTTTATTCAAAAAACTGAATCTAGAGCAACTGATTTTCATGAACTGATAGTAACATAGGGAGCAGTAAAAATGTCCCCGTTTTACGAGCTATTGGTAGAAAGGCACTTGAAAACATTTTTGAAAACGAAAACAACGGATTATAATACATTTGTAATGAAAGAAAAGAATAAAATTAGTAATGCGGGAGAGGGATAAACTTTCGAATGGTATAACACGTCATATATTGTCGATGATGGAACAATAAATCATATAGCAACTGAGTTTGGACATGTATATATTTGTGTATAAGTAATTTGTTTATACATACACACACACACACACACACACACACACACATATATATATATATATATATATATATATATATATATATATATATATATATATATTGTCATAAACTGGGGATCTTGGTTGGGAGAGAATTGAAACAAATTTAGAAAAGGTACTGCCAAAAGAACCAAGTGAGCCCACGTTATGAACAAAAGGAAAAGCTAATTGAAAACTTACCTTGGATTTTCTGGATTTACAAGTAAATGATGAAGGTCGCCATTTGAAATTAGACTTCTTTTACAATTAAAAGGGTTTATTTACAGAAATTAAGCAATTAAGCAAGGAGACAAAACAGAATGCGAAATGGTAACAAATGGGCAGACTCATTAATTATATACAGTGAGCAATAATGCAGTAATTGGCAAACAAACAAGCTAATTACGAAGGGGCCCAGGTACAGTACAGTTATCCTGTTATAATAATAATAACTTGGTTAGGCCAAGATTACATTAAATTGTCTCAGTTAATTATGCTGCTAAGAACTGAACTCCAGGATGAGGAAAATAATTCATATAAAATTCATCAGGCCACAATGGACTTAAGTAATCAGACTGCGACCAGGAATGGGTTCAGAATTTGAATGGCAGTCCGGCTTATCGGACACAGATTGCAATGGAGCAGATGATATCTCCCCTGTAAGAGAGGTTCTGGATTAGAATGGCAGCACACACTGAGAGAAATGGGATCTCACTATAAAATGTTACACACTGCACATTTTAAACATTAACCACTACGTAGCCCAGCAGATAATGATAAGGAATCACGTAATCACAGTCCATGAATTTTTAATGGATTCGGGCCCAGGGACACTGAACACGTGCTCGCAATCACACAAAGAAAAACTTCAACACTTGCATTACTTA
>NC_089783.1:1367837-1402837 GCF_040412425.1 Macrobrachium rosenbergii | reverse complement strand
GCAAGGGCGTTATCCACTGGGCCATACAAGTCTAAAAGAAGTTGGAACCTGAGAGCAACTGCACCCAAGGAATTACCTGGGCAAGCTAACTGCTTGCATACCAGCCAGTTTTCCCAACTTCCTGACTCAGCAATGACCCAATAGACAACATTTCATTCGAATTATCCCTTCTGAGTGAATAAGATAGAAATCATCAACACACAATCACGTGTGGGAACAGAAATAAATTTCTGACTCACGTCGATCGAACCCAGGTCTCTCAGGTGGAAAGCAAGGGCGTTATCCACTGGGCCAAAGTCTAAAAGAAGTTGGAACATGAGAGCAACTGCACCTAAGGAATTACCTGGGCAAGCTAACTGCTTGCATACCAGCGAGTTTTCCCCAACTTCCCGACTCAGCAATGACCCAATAGACAACATTTCTTTCGAATTATCCCTTCTGAGTGAATAAGATAGAAATCATCAACACACAATCACGTGTGGAACAGAAATAAATTTCTGACTCACGTCGGGATCGAACCCAGGTCTCAGGTGGAAAGCAAGGGCGTTATCCACTGGGCCATACAAGTCTAAAAGAAGTTGGAACCTGAGAGCAACTGCACCTAAGGAATTACCTGGGCAAGCTAACTGCTTGCATACCAGCGAGTTTTCCCAACTTCCCGACTCAGCAATGACCCAATAGACAACATTTCATTCGAATTATCCCATCTGGAGTGAATAAGACAGAAATCATCAACACACAATCACGAGTGGAACAGAAATAAATTTCTGACTCACGTCGGATCGAACCCAGGTCTCAGGTGGAAAGCAAGGGCGTTATCCACTGGGCCATACAAGTCTAAAAGAAGTTGGAACCTGAGAGCAACTGCACCCAAGGAATTACCTGGGCAAGCTAACTGCTTGCATACCAGCGAGTTTTCCCCAACTTCCCGACTCAGCAATGACCCAATAGACAACATTTCATTCGAATTATCCCTTCTGAGTGAATAAGATAGAAATCATCAACGCACAATCACGTGTGGAACAGAAATAAATTTCTGACTCACGTCGGGATCGAACCCAGGTCTCTCAGGTGGAAAGCAAGGGCGTCCACTGGGCCATACAAGTCTAAAAGAAGTTGGAACCTGAGAGCAACTGCACCCAAGGAATTACCTGGGCAAGCTAACTGCTTGCATACCAGCGAGTTTTCCCAACTTCCTGACTCAGCAATGACCCAATAGACAACATTTCATTCGAATTATCCTCTGAGTGAATCAGATAGAAAATCATCAACACACAATCACGTGTGGAACAGAAATAAATTTCTGACTCACGTCGGGATCGAACCCAGGTCTCTCAGGTGGAAAGCAAGGGCGTTATCCACTGTCTAAAAAGAAGTTGGAACCTGAGAGCAACTGCACCTAAGGAATTACCTGGGCAAGCTAACCGCTTGCATACCAGCGAGTTTTCCCAACTTCCGACTCAGCAATGACCCAATAGACAACATTTCATTCGAATTATCCCTTCTGGAGTGAATAAGATAGAAATCATCAACACACAATCACGTGGAACAGAAATAAATTTCTGACTCACGTCGGATCGAATATATACTGTATATATATATATATATATATATATATATATATATATATATATATATATATATATATATATATATATATATATATACATACATATATATATATATATATATATATATATATATATATATATATATATATATATATATATATTAAGAGTTATATATATATATATATATATATATATATATATATATATATATATATATATATATATATACATACATACATATATATATATATATATATATATATATATATATATATATATATATATATATATATATATATATATATATATTATTATATACATGTATTACAACGTCTTAATATCCATTCAATTTAATTAATATATTTTCATATGTTACCGAGTGTAGAGTGAATTGATATTAAAGGATTTGCTTGTAGCTTAATGCTTGTATATCAATACGGTGTGATAAAATTCATTCAGTATTTACACATACGTACAGAGATACAAGAACAAATCTTCGCTCACTCATAAATACTCAGAACGGTCTTTCAAGATTACTAGCCAATAGGAAGTGAAGATTATAAATATGTGCACACTCACAACCTTTACTTAGATACTCTATTTCACCTCACCCTCCACCTGATAGAAAGCCTACTTACCCTGTCACAAAGGAAACCCAAATATGAATACAGCACATTAATCTGACCAGTTGCCTGGTAGTAAAAACAATATTTTTTAAGATTTTTCACACGTATTGCAATGATCACCCTCAGTGTCATATAGTTTTCAGTTTCCTCGTAAGAAATTCTGGAAGATTACAACCTCCACGCACAAAAATATTATTCACCGGACGAAATGCCATACAGTACTTTCAAGCAAATAATCTATTAGAATTAATGGTTAAATGATGCACTATACATCTTCCACAGACATACATTTGTTCGTATGCATATAACCCTGCCCCCCCCCCACCCCCCAAACACACTCCCAAAGAAACCACGTAAATAAATAAGTCGTCTGCTATTTCTCTCGTCACTTCAACATAAACACAAATCCACTTCCGAGTCTATTCACAAACGAACGCACCCCTGGGTTCCAGCCTCCCCGGGAGATGTTCATCTGGAATTTTCTTCAGAGACAAATCAACGCACTGACTTCTTGGTGTAAACACCTGCATAAAGGGTAAATGAGGATCTGTGGAGAGAGAGAGAGAGAGAGAGAGAGAGAGAGAGAGAGAGAGAGAGAGAGAGAGAGAGAGAGAAAGGGGGCGGGTTAAGACAGGAGTGAGGCGCACCTGGAAACGTGTAAGATCAGGAGCAAAAGATGGAAAACGTCAGATAGACGCAAGAGATAATATTACCGTGAACCGGAAAGGTCTGTAACCTTGAAGTTGCTGTTAATGAAACAGAAACGAAAAGGAGAGAAGAAAGACCTGAAATCAAAGGAATTAATTTCAACTGTTTGCAAAATTCTTTTCTCTCTATGGACAAATATTGATCATATATTTACCCGATACAATGACAAAAGCAGATCAGCTTAAAAATACATACCTTTATCTATGGTACCAGACGTTCCCATAAACAAGCGAAAAGTGGTGAAAAAGTCTCTCCCCTCTCTCCAACCTTGACAATCATTCACTCTTTTTATGAATGGAAACGAGCTGACAAATCGCATTCTGTGTCTCATCTCATGAATATGTAATTGGAGAGGATCAGTTTACGAGTGGAACTGCAAAATCAATCGGTCAGTGAATGAAACTGAGGCGGCAGAGTCTTTTTTTTGGGGGGGCCGTGTCTTTTGGCGCTTCCAAAACGAGGTTTGTGCGTCAGGACGTTCAATCCTTTTGGATCCTTCATGCGAACATCCTTCATGCGAACATCCTTCATGCGAACATCCACATCAGTTATTTCATAAACGCCCGTCCGATCCCCTGGTCCTATTTATGGCTTTGGGGCTGGATTAACTTATTTGCCTTCTCATTTAAGTTATTCGGTTTTCTGTAAAAGAAAACCAGCTTTGCCCCCTCTCTATCCATCCCCACTTTTGATGTCTGTTCGCCCTCACATCTTAACAACTATACTGTATATATATATATATATATATATATATATATATATATATATATATATATATATATATATATATATATATTTATATATATATATAGAAGAGAGAGAGAGAGAGAGAGAGAGAGAGAGAGAGAGAGAGGCAAATGAGACAAAAATGTTCAAACTTCAAATAATCACGCGACTTCTATTGTTGGTAGGTATATCTTGTGCTACAGCTCGAGTATAATAGCCACGACTTCATTACATAATATTCTGGACTCAGGTTCTACTGTACTCACAAAGTGATATGGAAGGGCTGAATGGATGGGGAAGGAAGGGGTGACACCAGTTAATCATAATGCACTGTTATCAAACTGGTCTGAAAGGGATGAGATATTAGTGCAGCACATGGTTACAATGCATGAAGTCTTGAGAGCATCACGTACGCTTGGTGATTGGTGACGGCGTTGGTGTTTACAGGATGTGGAGTAATATAGTTTTATTTGCTGTCATGTGTATGTTTTCCTATTTGCACTTTAATTTGTATGACTGATCCTATATATTACTGATAAAACGATGCGGTTAATTTCTTTTATTTCCAGGACTGATAACTTATCCAGTTACGTAAGATTTTCTATGCTTGTGTGATTGGTGTCATGATAACCAAGAGGCTTGTATCTACAGTACTATATCTCATTTTTAATACATTTATACATGAAAGTTCATTGAGTGTTCATTACCTGCCTATCTTTCAATAAAAAGATGCCAAAATACTTAAATTTCCTAGCTGAATGAATTATATTTAACGAAGCTGAAAGCTGTTACCTTCTCGCTTTTGTGACTAAGTCAACACTGATGACCAATTCTGATAAACACACTTGGAAAGTTAAGTAACTTCTTATTCTGAACACATAGAAGGGACCTCTTGCTCTTCCCAATTTCATTTTTTAGCAAAGATGTTTCCGTCTACCTGGTTGGCTCTCCGTTTATTTGTCTCCCGCCTTTAAATCTGTCAAGATGCCTTCAGCACTTACCAAAGGTCATGTGTTTGAAGCCTCTCTTGATGTCATCGAAGGAAGTTGTTTGAATGCACGGTATTTATTTACCTAAGCCTTATCTTATAAGAGTTAAGAGGCTCCAAACCTGTTTCATGTTTAGCGTGACACTAGAGCCGTCATTTCCTTTTATATTAGCCAGTGCAGGATTAGGGCCTGAATCTGATGCCGTCACTGCCAGATAATCCGATCAAAATCTATAATATTTTAACTGATGACACGAACTACCCCCCTTTAGTTATGAAAATAATTTCTAACTAATAATGAGACGAGACTGCCAAAAATATTGCAAGAAAACAAGTAGAGAGAGAGAGTATATATATATATATATATATATATATATATATATATATATATATATATATATATATATATATATATATATATATATATATATATACACACACACATATGTGTGTGCATGTTTATATGTATATACATGTACTGCATATGGTGTACACAAAACCCCTGAATAGTAGTGGGTAAACACAGCCAAACTTATTTGAGAAAATGAAACAAACTAACCTGACAGACAAGAGATTCTCATCCGGCACACATATTTGCCAACAGAGTAATGGTTTTTTTTTCTGTGGTTTTGGGGGCAGGTCAGCCATTATTCATCCAAGAAAATGTTTTGTGGTTGGCACGATTCTTCTCACATTCAGTACAGACGACGGACAGCGAACACTACCATCTGACAATGAATCTTTTCATCTTTTCGTGGAATTGTTCCGTAACTGGAAAATAAAACCGATTGAAAAATGGGCACATTTTGCTAGAGGGGCAGAGAGAGACTGCGTTCTTGTTTACCGAGTATCGTTTAGTGTCTTGCTGACCAACTGGGAATAACTTAATTTAATTGGTCTAGGCCGGTGCTATTAATAACTCCTCTCTTTTTTATTGTTCATTTCTCACCAAACTGACTTTGTTTCTTTACTGTCCTTCTTCCTCATGGGTCTTCAATATCTGTCGACTTGTTTTTAAATGCAATCTGCTGCAGTTGGCCATACAGACAATGATGTGCGTGTGTGTCGCTTCTTTATTAAAAAGATCTCATATTGCAAATTAAGAAATTAATATCAAATTACCGGTTTAAAAATGAGAAAGGTTAAATAAAGGAGAATATGAATAATGAAAGTTTAAAATATAATTTTGTTTTACTTTCAGTCTCTAGCATATTTGCGCCAGCGAATAACGGTAGGAGTTTCCGAAGAGGGTTTCTCGAAAGGCAGGAAGCGATGACCAAGAAAAGAAAAAAAAAATGTTGATCCTAGGTGAAGTATGCTTATGCTATGTTCACACATTCATGTATCAAGGCACGCATGCCCACGCACGGCCACGAACGGGGCGGAGCCAGAAAGTACGTAAACACAACGCAAATACAACGTAAATGTACCGTAAGTACTGTGTAAGGGGGCGGCAGCAGCGGCACGACCGCTACGACCACCTGTGTGTGCCGGGGGCACGAACCTGACCTGCTCAAACCCCGCGCATGGCCAGGTCAGCTGTCAGGTAGCGTGGCCCGACCTGCACAGCGTGGCGCCAGCCATGGGTTGACCGTGCAGCCGCCACGCCCTTACCTGGGGGCCCACACTACCCAAGGACACCCCGTGGCTGTCAGCATGGTGTGGGAGTAGATGCGGCAACGCTGCCGCATCGCCCGCAACCGCGGAGATGTGGCAACGCTTTGACCTGGGATAAAAGAGACAGGCGGCGCGCTTCCGGGTCAGTGCTTCTCCGGCCAGCATCCTGTTGCTCTCTCCATCAGCATCTCCGTCTTCGTCGTCCACTGCAGCCAAGATGCCCAAAGGACCCATGCTGAAGAGGACCAGGAAAGGGGCCCTGAGAACTCCAGGAGCCCTGGCAGCTGGAGTTGCCCCCTAATGCCCAAAGCCTTCTGTAGCTGATGGTCCTTCAGGCAGTGACGCTGTGGTGCTGCAGCAGCTTGAGCTTGACGAGCTCGTGATGGAGAGCGAGCTACAGGAGGAGAAGAGGACCTTGCCCTCGTCTATGAGAGCGACCCCGCCGCCGCCACCGACGACAACACCCACGAGGGGGATGCAGACAACGACACCAAAGGCATTCCTGAAGGAGATGGCCTAGATGGCCCTACAGGTCAGGGACAGAAGAAGAACCTGTCAGTGATCCTCTCGGAAGAAAACGAGAGGTTTGTTGGTGAGTGGCTGGAGAACGAGGCCGAGTTCATCTACAGCAAGGGCCTCATAGCCTACAAGGACAAGGCCAAGGTGTGGAGGGCCTTCGAAGAGAAGGGCCAGTCACTTGTTCCTCCTGTGAGCGGCCGTGAACTGAGGACGTGGTTTACGTCCCTCAGGAGTCGTTTTGGGCGGCTCACGGCGGAGAAGAGTGGCCAAGGGAAGGGCAGATGGCTAGAAATGGATTCTCAACATTTTCCACTTCCTGAAGCCGCACATTGTGCGTCAAAGGAAGCCAAAGGTGTTGGGACTTCCGGTGGTATGTCTGTTTTAATGTGTTTCGCTTACTAATTATTACTGAATATACCGTTATTACATAGTTTCCATGCATTCAATGCACATTTTATACCATTTTCTCATATATGTTCCTCCTCTTACAGGCTACCTGCTGCTGCCGCCCTCCCCGCTCTGACCTGCCTGCTGCTCCTGTTTCTTCACCTGCCCTGACACCACGCCCCTGCCTCCGGTTGCTGATCCAGCGAGCTGTTCGACGTCGCCTTCACGAGGGCACAGGCCCTCCGGGACAATATGCTGACCCATGTGCAGCCAGCTCCTCGTAACCCCCGCATCCTCTACTGGAGGAAGTTTTTTCAAGAGGTCGAGGATGAGTGCTCGCAGGTGTCAGAGCAGCTGACTCTGCAACTGAAAATGGAGGCTCGTGCCATCCAGAGGTACATCCGCAAGCCACCAAAGAGGGCTCCACGGTGTCACGAGGGCCATGATGACCCACACCCATGGCAGTGACAAAGAGTACAGGCACCCGCAGTTCCGCCAGCCTGTCGGCATCGCGTTGGCAGCGGGCACTCACTCAGCCAGCAGCTGGTACCCTGCAAGCACAGTTGGCATTGACTCCAAAGGAGCTCAGTAACCCACGCTGACACGACATTCTGAACACTTATGAGTTAATGTATATACCTGTTGTTTTTCCTTTGCTTATATAACGTATGTTTGTATTTATAATAAATAAATATATTTTGTAATATCATGACTAGCTCTATCCTCTGCTCAAATATCATGTATTCAATGAAGTAGCTATAATACAAGTACACAAATAAAGAAGGCAAAATGAACCCGAATACACTAACATTTCAGTATACATTATTGACTTTGAAATAAGTTTCAGCATTTATAATATATGTGCACAGAAGCATAATGACAATAGACCAACATTAGCAAGTCACATAAAACGTCACAAATATCGGGGAGAAGGTAGTTTGAATAATGTAACAAGCAGAGCAGGTACTCCAAGAAATATAGAATTATCACACTGTGAATAGAAACAATGTTAAGAGAAGGTACTTTCAAAATGATAGAATTATCATATCAGAATAGTAGAAACAATGTTAAGAGAAGGTACTTCAATGATAGAATTATCATCAGAATAGAATCCATGTAAAGAAATTATTAAAAGGACAAAATAACTACACCTTTCTTTTTATTTATATGTATGTTTGTTTTATATTACTAAACATGCATTTGCAATGTCATGTCCTGCTCTATCTTCCTAATACTACATTGATGAGTAATATATCATGGATTTATAACATCTTTATTAAATCAACTAAAACAAACAGAAGTACACAAATACACAAGGCAAAATAACTTGAATTAATACATTATTGAATTTAAATAAGTCCAAAATAAATGCAGGACAATACATTTAAGTATCATACAATCAGGGTATGCAATGAAAGTAATTCAAATCATGTTCTCCTGCCAGTGTACGGAGTTTCAGCTGATGTGCATTCCTTCAGTATGTTACGCTGTTCCTTTGCATCCCCTGCTGCAGTGTTGCTGGTCACGGTTGGAAGGGAAGGTTCCTAAGGACGGGCTACTCCTCCAGCTACCAGGGATGACATGTGACGGGGTGCTCCTGATCTCCTTCTTGTCTTCGTGCATTTCTTCTATGATCATATTGTGCAGAACACATGCAGACACTAATGGCTCTATATGGTCAGGCTTCAAGCATATTGCAATGTGGAATAATCGGAATCTATTTGCCAGAATCCCAAAGGTGTTCTCCACCGTCCTGCGTGCCCTACTTAACCTGTAGTTGTAAATCCGTTCCTCCTTCCTAAGTCCTCAGGGAAGGGCTTCACAATTCCTCGGGAAGCGCATCATCGCTAGCCAGGAAGTAGGGCACAGGAGATCCATTAGGTTGACCTGGCAGGGCACCATAATTAAAAGATTTGCTTCCTCTGGCAACAGCATTTCTGCCAGTCGGGTCTGGGCAATACACCACCGCCTGACTCTGACCCAGTGGCACCCACGTCGACGTATAGAACCCATGAAGCATCAGCAACTGCAAGTAATACCGCTGGAGAACTTGTAGTTGGAGTAATGCGCATCGCCCTTGGGTTGCTTACGGAGCCTAATGTGTTTCCCATCTATAGCTCCAATCATATGGAAGTTCCACCGTTCCTCAAAACCCCAGAAACCTCCTGCCACGCTTCAGGTGTTTGCAGGCACCTGCAGTCTTCATCCCCGAAGGCAGCAACAATGGCCCTGCAGGTCTCTGGGTACGATGACCATGGTGCTGTGGCTACCACGAATATTGCAGACTCTTGTATGAATCACCTGTAGCGAGGAAGCGTAGGTGATATAAATATGGTATCTGGTCAATGGGTTTGCAACGCTTCTGAATGGTGTGACTCGTTCAACAATTTCATTGAAGAGGTCCTTGTCAATCCGGGTAAAATTTCTGTACAGGTCTGGGGCTTCAGTTGACAACTCCTCCATCAGGTTGTCATAATGACCTTGCTCCATCCTTTTCTGCAGGTACAGCCACGCCCACACCCTCCTTGGCTGCCTTTTTTTCTGCTCTGTGTGCTTTGCAGCACCGTAATCTCAGCAATAACATGACGTGCACATATTCAATGCATGTGGCAACATTGTTCTATCCCATTTGCTATAGCTATAAGTTGACGCATTTCAGCTATGTTGTCCATGTTGTTTCAGCACGTTGGTAGTATGTCTCACGCTGTGCGTTATGGCATTGACTAGCTCGCATGCAACTGCCGCCCTTATAGCTGGGGTTTAACCCGCAGTACGTGGGCCAACGTGACGTTTGGCGCAACTCCAGTTAATGCAGAACGAATACACACGGCAATGACACAGGCGGCGTACTCTGCCACGCACCATTTCTGCCTGCGCTGCTGCTTGTCGGTTACCATCACCATTACGCAGCGCATTTGCAGCAAAATTATAATACGCATGCATCATGCACATCGTTCTCGTGACACGTGATCCAGTTAGGGGCGGGCTTATTTTTCTCAAAAAAGATATGCTAAGTTTCACAAATCTGGCTATGCGCGCATGCATGAATTTGATACGTGAACGTGAACTTAGCATGAGTCTACCAGAGAGCTCCATTTGATAAGTACCTGACGAAAGGTTTCACTCGCGGCTTACCTCGCCGTGAGGCCATTCCGCTTTTGGCTTCCTTCTCGAGGTAGTTAGTTTTAGTTCCTTTTTTAAATTTTAAATTTTTTTTTTGTTTGGCTGATTGTTTGCAGAATAGGTAGAAAGGTATTCCAGGTTTCACGATTCGGGATAAAGTGATGACATGTTACGTTTAGAAAAGTGATCCTAGTCGTTTGCAGTTCCAGGTTTCAGAAAGTGATACTCGATATACTATTAAAGAAGAGCTGAAGAGCCTGATAAATTCAGTAATCACTTAAGTAAAACAAACAAAGATTTTGCTGGATTTTACAGTTAACCGTCTCTGATGGATAAAGTTTGAGATCAAGGATATGAAAATAAAGGAGGTATGAACTTTTTACTTTTTTCATGAATATGACGGTAAAAATTTTGATGGAATAATGATCAATCATATGTGTTATTTTCTTCCTTCTTCTTTCTTCTTCTTTTTCTTTCTCTCTCTCTTTAAACAGACAACAAACAATTAAGAAACTAGGTAATCTAAATCATCATTGGTGTCAACAGAGCAATTTTTTTTTAATAAAACACTAAACCGGGATCCTTCTCTTTGCCCACCCGGGGATCCAACTGGGATGCGCTGCCTAGTGAGCTGAGACTGCCACCACTATGCCATTTATATAGAGAGAGAGAGAGAGAGAGAGAGAGAGAGAGAGAGAGAGAGAGAGAGAGAGAGAAATTGAAATTGTATCATACAGAATAAAAGATGAGGTCTGTAGGACGTCGGATAACCAGCAACATCAAAATTAGTAATGAGAGAGAGAGGAGAGAGAGAGAGAGAGAGAGAGAGAGAGAGAGAGAGAGAGAGAGAGAGAGAGAGAGAGAGAGAGTGATGAGGTGCAGCCAGATGCTCACTTTTAGTTAATTATATCTAAAGCTTCCACGCTCTATCTCTCTTCTATCTCTCTCTCTCTCTGATTAAAATGAGATGAACAATGAAATATATCTGAATAACCTGTAAGAACAGTTATTAAATATATATATATATATATATATATATATATATATATATATATATATATATATATATATATATATATATATATATATATATATATATATATATATATATATATATATATATATATATATATATATATATATATATATATATATATATATATATATATACACACATATACACTCACACACATATGTAAGTTCTGGTAGATAAGTTTTATGTTTTGTTCTATTTTAGGTCGAAATGGCCAGTGCTAAAGCCGAAACGCAACAGAGGCAAACCAACAAAATCACGAGTTTTGGTGTTTTGCCTTCATTTTGTAGCCGAATGGCTTAGTGTAGTTAAGCCGAAACGTGTAACAGAGGTAACCACCAAAAAAACATAGTTTTGGCATTTTGCCTCTTATTTTTGTGTTTAGGTCGCTTGTTGGTTTCCAACGCACAGAGTGAATATAATAAAACAGCAGTGCCTGCGTTTGCCTCTATTTTTAGGTCGAAAATGGCTAGTAGCAGCCGCGGTCGTGTAGCAATACACCAAACAGGGTTTTGGCGTTTTGCCCTACAGGTCGAAATACGAAGGCAGCTGAGTCGAAACCGAGTAAATGTTAATCAAAAACATAGTCTGGCGTTTGCCTATTTTTGCGTCAAAAATGGTTTAGTGGGCTTAGTCGCACAGAGCAACAGACCAAACATGTTTCTGGCGTCTTGCCTTGCTTTGTGTGCCGAAAGCTTGCGTGTTAAAAGCCAAAACGCGGTCAGAGGCAACACATCAGTGCTCAGGTTTCGCGCCTGCCTTCAGGTTTGTGTCGAAAATGGCTATGTGCTGAAGCGAACGCAATAGCAATACACAAAACATAAGCCTGGCGTTTCGCCCATTTTAAAGTCGAGTTAGTGTTGAATGAACGCAATAGCAATAATAAAACATAAGTTTTGGCGTTTTGTTCATTTGTCGAAAATGGTTTAGTGTGCTGTTAACGCACAGAGGCAATACATTAAACATGTTTTGGCGTTTGCCCAGTTTGTGTCGAAAATGCCAGGCGAGTTTTAGTCCATTGCGCAATAGCATTTAAACATGTTTTATACTTTTGCTCTATTTTTAGGTCGTAGGTCGGTTAGTGTGGCTGAAGCCGAAACGCACAGAGGCAATGTTGGTCAAAACATAAGTTCTTGGCGTTTGCCTCAGTTTTGTGTCGAAAATGGCTAGTGTACGAAGCCGAACAACAGGCAACATATCAAAAACACAAGTTTTGGTGCTCTGCCTCATTTTTGTGTCGAAAATTTAGTGCTGTGCCAAAACGTACAGAGGCAAGTTAATCAAAACATAAGTTTTGGCGTTCTGCCCTCTATTTTTGTGTCGAGTAATGCTTGAAGCTCTAGCAATAGAGGCAATACACTGAACATAGCCTGGCGTTTGCCCCCAGGCTTTGTGTCGTATCGTAAGTTTAGCAGGCTGACGAAAGGCAGTTTGTTACCAAAACATAAGCTCGGGTGTTTCTTGCCTTCAGTTTTAGGTCGAAAAAGCATTGCATCCAATAGAGGCAATACATCAAAACATAAGTTTTGGCGTTTTGCCTTCTGTTTCTGTGTTTGTTAGTGTAGCTGAATAGAGGTAATGGTTACCAAAACATAAGTTCTGCGTTCTTGCCTCTAGCTTTAAAGTTTGTTTAGTGTGTTAAAGTCGTCGGCCAGGTAATATATTCAAAACATGTTTTGGCGTTTTGCTCTATGCTTGTAAGTCGAAAACAAAGCCGCATCGCACTTCAGTGGAAATGCTGACTAGTAGAATGGTATTCAAATATATAGACGAACAGAGAGTTAATATGTACCACATATGATAACGTCACCACAAACCTGTAATCGCGCCACGGGAGCCGTGAAATACCTTCTAGCCCCATGGCCTGATTTTAGGACCCATTAGTGAGCGTTATCATGTCTGTTGAATTTTGCATATTACCTTTGATTTCATTTCCTATGATTTGGAATACCAGGAACAGCCAAACAAGCGCTTTATATAGTCAACATTTTTATTCCACTGACGCGCGGCTTGACACACTAAGTCTGACTTAAAATAGAGGCAAAACGCAAACTTATGTTTTGGTGTATTGCCTCTATTGCATTTTGGCTTTAACACACTGCTTTCATTTTCGATCTGTAATAGAGGCAAACACCAAAACTTATGTTTTGGTGTATTGCCTATTGTGTTTCGGCTTCAACACACTAAGCTATTTTTCCAGGTTTGAGGCAAAACGCCAAAAACTTATTTGCATTGGCTCTACGGCTTTGGCTTTAGCAATACTAAGCCATTTTCGACCTAAAATAGAGGCAAAACACCAAAACTTATGTTTTGGTGTATTGCCTCTATTGCGTTTCGGCTTCAACACACTAAGCCATTTTCGACCTAAAATAGAGGCAAAACGCCAAAACTTATGTTTTGGTGTATTGCCTCTATTGCATTTCGGCTTTAACACACTAAGCCATTTTCGACCTAAAATAGAGGCAAAACGCCAAAACTTATGTTTTGGTGTATTGCCTCTATTGCGTTTTGGCTTTAGCACACTAAGCCATTTTGATCTAAAATAGAGGCAAACACCAAAACTTATGTTTTGCATTGTCTCTATTGCGTTCTTACCAAATACACCAAGCTACATTTTCGACCTAAAATAGAGGCAAAACGCCAAAACTTATGTTTTGGTGTATTACCTATTATGCTTCGGCTTCAAATAATACTGGGTCATTTTCGACCTGTACAGAGGCAAAACGCCAAACTTACGTTTTGGTGTATTGCCTAGCCATGCTTCGGTCAACACACTCAAGCCATTTTCGATCTAAATAGAGGGCAAAACGCCAAAACTTATGTTCTTGCGTATTGCCTCATTGCGCTCTTACTTTAGCACACTAAGCCATTTCGATCTAAAAATAGAGGCAAAACGCCAAACTTATGTTTTGGGGTGTATTGCCTCATTATGCTCTCGCTTCAACACACTAAGCCATTTTCGACCTAAAATAGAGGCAAAACGCCAAAACTTATGTTTTGGTGTATTGCCTCTATTGCGTTTCGGCTTCAACACGCTAAGCCATTTTCGACCTAAAATAGAGGCAAAACGCCAAAACTTATGTTTTGGTGTATTGGTTTATTATGTTTTACTAGCACACTAAAGCCATTTTCGACTTAAAATAGAGGGCAAAACACCAAAACTTAAGTGTTTTGCATTGCTCTATTGGCGCTTCGGCTTCAACACACTAAGCCATTTTCGACTTGTAACAGAGGCAAAACGCCAAACTTATGTTTCGGTGTATTGCCCCATTGGCGCTTCGGAACAACATCGCTAAGCCATTTTCGACGAAAATAGAGGCAAAACGCCAAACTTATGTTTTGCGTATTGCCTTCATTGCGTTTTGGCTTTGTGCACACTAAGCCATTTTCGACTTGTACAGAGGCAAACACCAAAATCCTATGCTTTGGTGTATTGCTCATTAAGGCCGCTTCAACACACTAAGCCATTTTCGACCTAAAATAGAGGCAAAATGCCAAAACTTATGTTTTTGGTGCTATGCCTCTGTTGGGTTTCGGCTTTAACACACTAAGCCATTTTCGACCTAAAATAGAGGCAAAACACCAAAACTTATGTTTTGGTGGTTTGCCTCTGTTGCGTTTCGGCTTTAACACACTAAGCCATTTTCGACCTAAAATAGAGGCAAAACACCAAAACTTATCTGCTAGAATCCATATGTGTGTGAGTGTATAGTGTGTATATATATATATATATATATATATATATATATATATATATATATATATATATAGCATATATATATATATATATATATATATATATATATATATATATATATATATATATATATATATATATATATATATATATATATATATATATATATATATATATATATTTAATAACTGTTCTTACAGGTTATTCAGATATATTTACATTGTTCATCTCATTTAATCAGCAGAGAGAGAGAGAGATAGAAAGAGAGATAGAGCGTGGAAACTTAGATATAATTAACTAAAAGAGCATCACCTGACGCGCCTCCGTCACTTCAACTCATTTCGTTTTGTTATGTTGTTGACATGTTCCACCTGTCCCCAGCATGTTTTCATTCTTTTATTCTGTATGAAATACAATTTCGAATTTTCCTCTCTCTCTCTCTCTCTCTCTCTCTCTCTCTCTCTCTCTCTCTCTCTCTCTCTCTCGTCAGCATAGTGGTAGCGGTCTCAGCTCACTAGGCAGCGCATCCAAGTTGGATCCCCGAATTGGGCAAGGAAAGGATCGGTTTTAGTGTTTATTAAAAAAAAAAAAAGTGGCTCTGTTGACTTCAATGATGATTTAGATTACCTAGTTTCTTAATTGTTTGTTGTCTGTTTAAAGAGAGAGAGAGAGAGAGAGAGAGAGAGAGAGAGAGAGAGAGAAATAGCACATATGATTGATCATTATTCCATCAAAATTTTTACCGTCATGTATTCATGAAAAAATAGTAAAAAAAGTTCATACCTCCTTTATTTTCATATCCTTATGATCTCAAACTTTTATCCATCAGAGACGGTTAACTGTAAAAATCCCAACGAAATCTTACGTTTTTGTTTACTTAAGTGATTACTGAATTTATTTATCGAGCTCTTCCGAGCTCTTCTTTAATAGTATATCGAGTATCACTTTCTGAAACCTGGAACGTACGAAACGACGGGATCCTTTTTCCCAAACGTAACATGTCATCACTTTATCCTAATCGTGAAACATGAATACCTTTCTGCCTACTTCTGCAAACAATCAGCCAAACAAAAAAAAAATTTAAAATTTAAAAAAAGGAACTAAAAAAACTAACTACCTCGAAGGAAGCCAAACGGAATGGCCTCGGCGAGGTAAGCCGCGAGGTGAAACCTTTCGTCAGGTACTTATCAAATGGAGCTCTCTGGTAGACTCATGCTAAGTTCACACATTCACGTATCAAGTCATGCATGCGCGCGCATAGCCGGAATTTGTGAAACTTGCGCATATGCGAGAAAATAAGCCCCGCCTAACTGGATACGTGTCACGGGAACGATGTGCATGGATGCATGCGTGACATAGCAAGCACGCTGCAAATGTACGCACCGCGCATCGGTAGACGTGACGCTTAATGGCCAAGCGGCGGCGCAGGCAGAAGTAGCGGCAGAGTACATAACACCAACGCATGATATCAGAGCGTGGTTACTGCCTATGCAGTAACTGAGCACAGAACGTCACGTTGGCCCCACGCACGGGGTTAAACCCCAGCTATAAGGGCCGGCAGCTTACCATGCGAGGCTAGTCAATGCCATAACACCACAGCGTCAAGACATACTACCAACGTGCTGAAGCAAATACGGACAAAGAAGTAGCTGAAATGCGTCAACTTATACATAGTAAGTAGGGATAGAACAGAAATGTTGCCACATAGTCATTGAATATGTGCGCACGTCATGTTATTGCTGAGATTGCAATGATTGCTGCAAAGCACAGAGCAGAAAAAGGCGCTGAAGGAGGGTGTGGGCGTGGCTGTACCTGGGTAGTAAAAGGATGGAGCAGTCATTATGACAACCTGATGAGGAGCTGTCAATCAGCCCCAGACCTGTACAGAAATTTTACCCGGATTGACAAGGACCTCTTCAATGAAATTGTTGGAACGAGTCACACCTCACATTCAGAAGAAAGTGACATTCTGAGGAAACCTACTGAGCCAGGCTCATGTGTGTTGCACCCTACGCTTCCTCGCTACAGGTGATCTAAGGGCAAGAGTCTGCAATATTCGTTCAGGTAGCCCACAACACCATTAGTCACATCGTACCAGAGACCTGCAGGGCCATTGTTGCTGCCTTCGGGGATGAGGAACTGCAGGTGCCATAAACACCTGAAGAGTGGCAGGAGGTTGCACAGGGTTTTGAGGAACAGTGGAACTTCCCGCACGTAATTGAGCTAGATGGGAAACACATTAGGCTCCGTGAATCTTCCCAAAGGGCGGTACGACATCTAACCATAAGAAGTTCTACTCCATGGTGGCCACTTGCAGTTGATGCTTCATACAAGTTCCATATTGCCGACGTGGGTGCCACTGGCCGAGTCAGACGTGTATTTGTCAGACCCGACTGGCAGAAATGCTGTTGCCAGAGGAAGCAAATCTTTCCCAATTGGATGCCCTGCCAGGTCAACCTAATGGATCTCCTGTGCCCTACTTCCTAGCTGGCGATGATGCCTTCCCCCTGAGGAATTACCTTATGAAGCCCTTCCCAAAAGAGGACTTAGGAAGGAGGAACGATTTGACACCACAGGTTAAGTAGGGCGATTTAGGACGGTGGAGAACACTTTGGGATTCTGGCAAATAGATTCTGATTATTCCATTACTGCAATATGCTTGAAGCCTGACTCATATAGAGCCATTAGTGATGTCTGTATGTTCTAAGAATATGATCATAAGAAGAAGAAATGCACGAAGACAAGAAGGAGACTAGAGCACCCTGTCACACATGCTGTCATCCCTGGTAGCTGGAGGAGGACCTGTCCTTAGGAGCAGCCCTTCCAACCGTGACTGCAACATTGCAACGAGGGATGCAGTAAAAGGAACAGCGTAACATACTGAAGGAATACTTCTTTCATCAGCTGAAGGCTCCGTACACTGGCAGGAGAACATGATTTAGTTACTGTGCATACCTGATTGTTAAATATTTAAATGTATTGCCCTGTATTTATTTGGACTTATTTAAAATTCATAATGTATTAATTCAGGATTATTTTGCCTTGTGTATTTGTGTACTTCTGTTTGTTTTAGTTGATTTAATAAAAGATATTGCTCAAATCCATGATATATTACTCTCATCAGTACTTGGTAATTGGGAAGAGGATAGAGCGGGACATGACATTGCAAATGCATGTTTAATCAATATGAAACAAACATACATATAAATGTTATGAAGGTGTAGTTATTTTGTCCTTTTTAATAATTTACATGGATTCTATTCTGATATGATAATTCTATCATTTTGAAAGTACCTTCTCTCTTAACATTACTTATTCCTGATATGATAATTTAATATTTTTGAAAGTACCTTCTAACATTGTTTCATTCTGATGTGGATAATTCTATGTTCTTGGCACCTGTTTCAGAATACATTGTTGAAATCCACTCTCCTCTGATATTTGTGACGTTTTATGACTTGCTAATATTTGGTCTGTTGTCATTATGCTTCTGTGCATATATGTTACATAAAGTATTTTGAACTTATTTCAAAAGTCAATAATGTATACTGAAAATGTTAGTGTATTCGGTCTAGCCTTTGCCTTCTTTATTTGTGTACTTGTATTATAGCTACTCTAGCTGAATACATGATATTTGGAGCAGAGGATAGAGCTAGTCATGATTAAGCAAAATATATTTATTTAATATAAAATACAAACATACACGTTATATACAAGCAAAAAAGAAAACAACAGAGTTACATTAACTCTGTAAATTCATTCAGAATGTCGCGGTCGTTTAATAGGTTGCTGAGCTCCTCTTTGAGTCAATGTCACCAACTGCTTGCAGGAGTGCCAGCTGCTGTGCAGTGAGCGCCCGCTGCTGCTGCTGCGATACCGACAGGCTGGGCAGGGAACTGCAGGTGCCTGACACTTGCCGTCACCGCTGGTGTGGGTCATCATGGCCTCGCGACTGCAACCGTGGAGCCCTTGGTGGGCACGGATGTACCCTGATGGCACCGAGCACCTCCATTTTCAGTTGTAGAGTCAGCCGCCTGACACCTGCGAGCACTCATCCTCGACCTCTTGAAAAACTTCCTCCAGAGGATGCGGGGCCATGAGGAGCTGGCTGCACATGGGTCAGCATATTGTCTCGAGGGCCTGTGCCCGTGGAAGGCGATTTTCAACAGCTCGCTGATCAGCAACCGGAGAGGGCGAGGGCGTCGAAGCCAAAGGTAAGGAAGAAACAGGAGCAGCAGGCAGGTCCAGAGCTGGGTAGGAGTATGGCAGCAGGCTGGTGTGCAGCCCAAAAAGAGGGGAGGAAATATATATGAGAAAATGGTATGTAACAACATTGAATGCATTTGAAACTATGTAATAACGTTATCTGTAATAATACATGAAACACATTAAAACAGACATACCACTGAAGTCCTAACACCTTTATTTCCTTGACGCACAATGTGCGGCTTCAGGAAGTGGAAATGTTGAGAATCACTGCAGCCATCTGCCCTTCCCTGGCCACTTTCTCCGCCGTGAGCTGCCCAAAACGACTCCTGAGGACGTAACCACGTCCCCAGTTCACGGCCGCTCACAGGGGAGGAACAAGTGACTGGCCCTTCTCTTCGAAGGCCTCCACACCTTGACCATCCTTGTAGGCTGCGGAGTCTTGTTATAACACCCGGCCTCGCCCCAGCCACTCACCAGTCAAGCTCCTTGTTTTCTCCGAGAGGATCACTGACGGGCCTTCTGTCCCCACCTGTAGGCCATTCAGGCCATCCTCTGTGAAATGCCTTCGGTGTCGTTGTTCGCATCCCCTCGTGCGCGTTGTCGTCGGTGGCGGCGGCAGGGGCTGCTCAGACGAGGCATGTCCTCCTCCTCCCAGCTCGCTCTCCCATCACGAGCCTGTCACCCCTGCTGCAGCACCAGCGTCACCGCCTGGAAGGGGGACCATCAGCTACAGAAGGCTTTGCGAAATCTAGCTGCCAGGGCTCCTGGAGTTCCCAGGGCCCTCTCAGTCCCTCTTCAGCATGGGTCCTTTGGGTATCTTGGCTGCAGGACGACGAAGATTTTTGAGATGTTGATGGAGAGAGTACAGGATGCTGGCGAGAAGCACTGACCCGGTGCCGCCCACCCTTTTATCCCAGGTCAAAGGTTACATCTCCAGAAGTTATACAGATGCGGCAGCGTTGCCGCATCTAATTCCCACACCATGCCACAAAACACGGTGTCCCTGGGCAGTGTGGGCTCTCAGGTAAGGGGCGTATGGCTGCACGGTCAACCGCCACTGAGCCACGCCGCAGGTCGGCCACGCCACCTGACAGCTGACCTGGCCACCCACGCAGGGTTTTGAGCAGGTCGTGTTGTCTGTGCCCCGGCACACACCCAGGTGGTCCTAGATCTGTCAAAGCGCAGGCTGCCACTACACAGTACTTACGGTACATTTGTGTTGTATTTATGCTGTGTTTACGTACTCTCTGCTCCGCCCTGCTCAGGTCAAAAAAGTGTGGGCATGCGTGTGCCTTTGATATTAAGAATGTGTGAACATAGCATAAGCATACTTCACCTAGATCACATTTTTTTTCTTTCTTGGTCATCGCTTTCCCTGCCTTCGAGAAACCTCGAAACTCCTACTGCTGTCTGCTGGCGCAGATGTTAGAGACTGAAAGTGAAACAAAATTATTTTAACTTTTCATTATTCACTCTCCTTTATTTAACCTTTCATTTTTAAACCGGTAATTTTGATATTAATTTCTTAATTTGTACATCTTTTAATAAAGAAGCGACACATTAATGCATCATTGTTCATGGCCAACTGCAGAGATTTGCATTTAAAAAAACAAGTCGACAGGATACAAAGACCTGCTGAGAAAGAAGGACAGTAAAGAAACAAAGTCAGTTTGCAGGAGAAAATGAAACAATAAAAAAAGAGAGTTACATGGCACCGGCTCAGACCAATTAAATTGTTGTTCCAGTTATCAGCAAGATACCAAACGATACCTGGTAAACAAGAACGCAGTCTCTCTCTGCTCCCTCTAGCAAATGTACCATTTTTCAATCGGTTTTATTTCCAGTTACAGGAACACCTACTAAAAGGCAAGAAAAAGATCTACATAGCGTCAGATGGTGAGTGTCATTCGCTGTCCGTCGTCTTGTACTGAATGTGAAGAATCATTGCCAACCCACAAAACATTTTCTTGACAATAATGATTGACTCAGCCAAACCCGCAGAAAAAACCACCTCTGCTGTAAACAATGTGTCACCGGATAGAATCTTTGTCTGTCAAGTTATTTGTTTCATTTTCAAATAAGTTTGGCTGCGTTTACTCACTACTATTCAGGGTTTTGTGTACACCATATGCAGTATATATGTATATACATATAAACATGCACACACACATAGGAGAGGAGATATAGTATATATATATATATATATATATATATATATATATATATATATATATATATATATATATATATATATATATATATATATATATACTTGTTTTCTTACCAATATTTTCTGGCAGTCCACCCCATTATTAGTTAGAAATTATTTTCAGTGTCCAAAGGGGGTAGTCTAAAGCCATCAGTTAAAATATTTATAGATTTTGGATCGGATTATTCAAGTGACGCATCAGATTCAGGCCCTAATCCTGCATCATTAATATAAAAGGAAATTTGACACTCTAGTGTCACGCTAAACATGAAACGGGCTCTGGAGCCCTAACTCTTCCTGCTTTAAGATAAGGCTTAGGTAAATAAATACCCGTGCATTGGAAAACAGCTTCGCTTCGATGACATCGATTAAGAGAGGCTTCAAACACATGACTGGTAGAGTGCGAAGACATCCTCTTGACAGATTTAAAGGTGGGAGACAAATAAAGAGAGAGCCAGCCAGGTAGACGGAAACATCTTTGCTAAAAATGAAATTGGGAAGAGATAGAGGTCCCTTCTATGTGTTCAGAATAAGAAGTTACTTAACTTTCCAAGTGTGTTTATCAGAATTGGTCAATAAAAAGAATTTAGTCACAAAAGCGAGAAGGTAATAGCCAGCTCTCTGCTAAATATAATTCATTCAGCTAGGAAATTTAAGTATTTTGCATCTTACAAAGATAGGTAGGTAAAGGAACACTCAATGAACTTCAAGTGATAAATGTATTAAAATGAGATATATACTGTAGATACAAGCCTCTTGCTATCATGACACCAATCACACAAGCATAGAAAATCTTACGTAACTGATAAGTTATCAGTCCTGGAAATAAAAAGAATTAACCCCGCATCGTTTTATCAGTAATATATGGGATCAGTCATACAAATTAAGGAGTGCAAATAGGAAAACATACACATGACGGCAAAATAAAACCCTTATTACTCCACATCCTGCTTAAACACCAACGCCGTCATAATCACCAAGCGTACGTGATGCTCTCAAGACTTCATATTGCATTGTAACCATGCTGCACTGTATCTCATCCCCTTTCAAGACCAGATCACGATAACAGTGCATTATGATGCTGAGCCTGTATCACATTATCCCCGCCCTCCTCTCCCGCTTTCCTTCCCCCATCCATTCCTAGCCTCTTCCACATCACTTTGTGAGTACAGTAGAATTGCCAAGTCCAGAATAATTATGTAATGGAAGTCGTGGCTTCTTAATTGAGCTGTAGCACAAGATATACCTACCAGCAATAGAAGTCAAAGGATTATTTGATTTGAACATTTTGTCCCGGCTTTGCCTCTCTCTCTCTCTCTCTCTCTCTCTTCTCTATATATATATATATATATATATATATATATATATATATATATATATATATATATATATATATATATATATATATATATATATATACAGTATATAGTCATAAGATGTGAGTATGAACAGACATCAAAAGTGGGATGGATAGAGAGGGCAAAAGCTGTGTACAATGGTTTTCACAGAAACCTGAAATAATTTAAATGAAGGCAAATGTTAATCCAGCCCCAAAGCCATAAATAGGGACCAGGGGATCATTGGACGGGCGTTTATGAAATAACTGATGGATGTTCGCATGAAGGATGTTCGCATGGAAGGATGTTCGCATGAAGGATCCAAAGGATTGAAACGTCCTGACGCCTATTAAACCTCGTTTTGGGCGCCAAAAGACACGGCCCCCAAAAAAGACTCTGCCATTCAGTTTCATCTACTGACCGATTGATTTTGGCAGTCCCACCTGTAAACTGATCCTCTCCAATTACATATTCATGAGATGAGACACAGAATGCGATTTGTCAGCTCGTTTCCATTCATAAAAAGAGTGAATGATTGTCAAGGTTGGAGAGAGAGAGGGGGAGGAGACTTTTTTCACACTTTTTCAAGCATTATTTTATGGGAACATAATCTGGTACCATAGATAAAGGTATGTATTTTTAAGCTGATCTGCTTTTGTCATTGTATCGGGTAAATATATGATCAATATTTGTCCATAGAGAGAGAGAGAGAGAAAAAAGAATTTTGCAAACGATTGAAATTAATTTTGATTTCGTCTTCTTTCCACTTTTCGTTTCTGTTTCATTAACAGCAACTTCAAGGTTACAGACCTTTCCGGTCTACGGTAATATTATCTCTTGCGTCATCTGACACGTTTCCATCTTTTTTTGCTCTGATCTTACACGTTTCGGGTGCGCCTCTCCATTCCTATGTAGTAACCCCCCCTCCCCCCTCTCTCTCTCTCTCTCTCTCTCTCTCTCTCTCTCTCTCTCTCTCCACGAATCCTCAGTTTACCCTTTATGCGGAGTGTTTACATAAGAAGTCAGTGCGTTGATTTGTCTCTGAAAGAAAATTCCAGAATGAACATCTCCCGGGGAGGCTGGAATCCAGGGGTGCGTTCGTTTGTGAATAGACTCGGAAGTGGATTTGTGTTTATGTTGAAGTGACGAGAGAAATAAAGCAGATACGACTTATTTATTTACGTGGTTTTGGGAGTGTGTTGGGGGTGTGTAGGTTATATGCATGCTGAACAAATGTATGTCTGTGGAAGATGTATAGTGCATCAGTCGAACTATTAATTTATTATTATTTGTTTGAAAGTACTACATTATATTTCGTCCGGTGAATAATATTTTTGTGCGTGGAGGTTGTAATCTTCCAGAATTTCTTACGAGGAAACTGAAAACTATATGACACTGAGGGTGATCATTGCAATAAGTGTGAAAAATCTTTAAAAATATTGTTTTTACTACCAGGCAACTGGTCAGATTAATGTGCTGTATTCATATTTGGGTTTCCTTTGTGACAGGGTAAGTAGGAAACTTTCTATCAAGTGGAGGGGTGAGGTGAAATAGAGTATCTAAGTAAAAGTTTGTGGAGTGTGCACATATTTATAATCTTCACTTCCTAATGACTGACTGTTAATCTTGAAAGACCGTTCTGGGTATTTATGAGAGTGAAAATGAAGATTTGTTCTTGTCTCGTACGTATGTGTAAATATGAATGAATTTTTATCACACCACCGTGATTGATATATAAAAAGATGAAAGAGCAACGTTCCATTTATTCATCTACTCTACCTCGAGTAATATATATGAAAATATATTATTCCTGGAGTGTAGAGTGAATTGATATTAAAGGACGTTTGTAGCTTAATGTATGTGTATATGTATATATATATATATATATACATATATATAAGATATATATATATATATATATATATATATATATATATACAGAGTGTATATATATATATATATATATATATATATATATATATATATATATATATATATATATGTATATATATATATATATATATATATATATATATATATATATATATATATATATATATATATGTATGTATATATATATATATATATATATATATATATATATATATATATATATATATATATATATATATATATATATATATATAGTATATATATATATATATATATATATATATATATATATATATATATACAGTATATATATATATATATATATATATATATATATATATATATATACAGTATATATATATATATATATATATATATATATATATATATATATATATATAAAACAGAAGTAGTTGGCGCAAGCAGGCCACAGCATATCTCAGGACAGGTGACAAGGAGATAGCTCTATCATCTGTAGGTGGTAAAGTTATTTGTTGACGTTACTTGTAATTTCACATTGTTACATCATCAAGGCTAAAAAGGAAAATTTACAAATTAAAATACATAAAAACTAATGACCTCAAGAGTCTCAACATGCTATATAAATATACATTAAAACAAGACAATTTATAAAAAGCACCTGCTAGACTAAAAGGTTGGAGGACTGAATACTAAAGGAAAAGGACTTTATCATAAAGAAATAATTTTCTTGCACAACATTTTTACTGATAATTGAAGTTTCATCTCATGTTTTCTTTAAACACTGCAAGAATTTCAAATAAGAAGCTATCTCACTCGGTTGTTATAAGTACAGTACCATTTGAAGAACTCAAGTAACTATCCCATGTCCTAGACGATAAATTTAGAAGTAATCTAAAGTCTGCAATAGAAAACATTGTAACATGCTGGTAAGTGATTTTGATACCCAAAAATCCACTTACAATAGGGTCCCTTTATAAATTTAAGGATAGAATCTGCCCAATAATGCAATCGTCAGTCGTATATAAATATACTTGCCCCAGATGTAATTTGGGGACTTACGTGGGATCGACTAAGCGATTGCTGAGGGTCAGAGCAGATTCACATAAAGGTGTTAGTCATCAAAGCATGGTAGATTGTCCAATCTAGAATTTTCTAATATTTCAAAACCATTCAAATATATAATACAAGTATTAATTATTCTGACTTCTGTTTTGGGGCCAAACAAGTCATCCACACGAACTACTCATTTTGGAATCAAGTATTCATAAAACAGTTAGTTCCTAAGTTGAACTCACACACCAATTTGTTCATTGTATCTGCCTTGAGCCAGCTTTTCTTGTCATTCCTTTACCCTTTTAGTCATTCAGTCCTTCAACCTTTTAGTGTAGCAGGTGTGCTTTTATGAACTGTCTTGTTTTAATGTATATTTATATAGCATGCTTGAGACTCTTGTCGTTAGTTTATTCCATGTATTTTAATTTGTAATCTTCCTTAGCCTTGATGATGTAATAATGTGTTACGAAACGCGTCTATAAATAAATACTACTCTACAGATGACTGACTATCTCCTTGTGTCACCCTGTCCTGAGATATATATATATATATATATATATATATATATATATATATATATATATATATATATATATATATATATATATATATATATATATATATATATATATATATATATAGTTTCATATAGTTTTCAGTTTCTGTAAAAATTCCCTGGAAGATTATAAACTCTATGCACAAATAATAATAACCAGATGATATATATATATATATATATATATATATATATATATATATATATATATATATATATATATATATATATATATATATATATATATATATATATATATATATATATATATATATATATATATGTGTGTGTGTGTGTGTGTATGTATGATATATATATGTGTGTATATATACATACACATATTTAAGCATTTATGGTATTTGTACGTACACGTATATGTGTAGATGTACGTATATTTGCTGGTCTCTATAAATGTACACAAACATATTTCTCCTCCTATATCTCTCCAAAATTCATCATATGATTTATTTATAGATATTAAAACCTCCAAACGTAATCGTTGTTTCAAAATAAATCTTCCTTACCAGTTTTGGACAAAAGTGCGTTCCTAGAAGAGCATTAGGCCGCGTGTAAAAAGAAATTTAAAATTAAAGTTAAAGCGATAAAAAGAGTTATTGTAGCTCAGTGTAGAAAACATTGCAATATTAATGGACGGAAAAGTAAAAATAAAAGAACATTTCCTTTTGATTGCAATTGAAAGTCCTTGATTTTTTAATGATTTTTTCTAAATTACCATGGAAAAGTTTTTGACATGGCCACATTTAGAGAACATTCAAACGTGAAACAAAAAGTAACTGTAATCATATTGGGGTCGTATTTGCAAGAATATTGGTCGATTTCATTCTCATTTTTTTCCAAATGTCGCCAATAAAATCCTCTACACCTACTGTACATAGTTGGAACCTTGTTATTGGTATCACCCGTTCCATTTCTTACCCGAGATCCAGTTATGGATCAAGGATCAACTTGTGAGAGTTGTAGGATGCTCTCAATATCCCTTTTTTTTTTTTTTTTTTTTTTACTGGTTTTGCGCTCGTGTGTGTGTAATTTTCTTTAGGGCTGTGAGGAATTTTATATATATCCGCAATTACACATTTATTCCAGACAAAAGACTTATTTTTACAATTAAACAAAATTATGTAGTATCTTCCAACATCAGGATTTCGAAAACTGAAAGGACTTTCCTTTGTTTGGAATGAAGTGTTCTGAACTTTGTTCCCATGCAGTCAATCTCTCAAAGTTTTACCTCCCTCGGTAAAGTGTTTCTTCTTATTTAGTTTTATATTTCACATTACTCATCACCCAGGCTACCCTTCATTGTAAATCGTGAACTGGAGGTGCTTAAACTGTACCTTTCAACGTTAACCAACCACCTGTGATGTAAGTCAGTAATAGGATATGCTTTGTGCTGTTATTTGGACTTAGCCGGTGGCGTTTAGCTTATCCTGAGTGAATGCGCACCTCCTTCAGCCTAATAACAAGCCAAGAAAACTAACGTTAGGTTAAAGCTATATTAACAGTCAGCCGGGCAACTCGCGATTAAACTTGGATCAATACGTTTAAGCAAGTGCTGTCTAGTTCACAAGATGAACACCAGGTGGTCAGAAATTTCTTTTGGTTGGCCCAGAGCCAGATATTCAGGACACATGGAGGTCATTCGGCAAAGGTACGATAAATGCCGCTCCAGTTGCCCTCTGAAATGGCACTTGTCAAGGAGGGTGTGGCCTTGCAACTCCAGGGGGCAATAATTGTTCTTAGGGTCTAACACCTTGCCGCTTAATCTTTTTCATTTCTGTTTCAAGTATCCACTCGCCTTTGACGCCACTAACGGTAGGAGGCTCTGCGATACTGTTAGCAAGTTTCGTTCTAGGAGGAGTATCCTGACTATCAGGGTTGAAACACAAAGCTCCTACATGTTATAAAAAAATTTTTCCAAACAATTATCATTTTATTTAATGCCTATATACTTTCATCATCGAGTGATCACCAAGTGTTCTAGTTATTAAATTCAAGAAATAGGATACCTCTTAACAGAAAACGGTTAGTATTATCACGGTGTCATATTATCATTGTGTATTAAGATATTTCATTCAATTACAATTACTGCAAAGCTTTGTTCTTCCTGTGAAAATCTGTAATCTCTTAATAATGTTTCCATGAGCTTTCCCTGACTATGCGGTTTAGTATTCGGAAGGTACCTTATAGTATACATGCAAAAGTCTATATAAAAACAAATTCTACTTTCTAAATACGTGCTAAGTTGACTGACTTGGGAAGCACTTGCAGGCTCCATTAGAGCAGAATCCACTTTGTTTTCTATAGTTTGAAGAGATTCATTAACAAAAGCTTTCATTATACTCAATTTATATTCATGTACGTATGCAAATATGCGCTAAGTTACATGGTGATTTCGAAGCGCACTACAATTGTATAGTTTTTATTCAAAAAACTGAATCTAGGAGCAACTGATTTTTCATGAACTGATAGTAACATAGGGAGCAGTAAAAATGTCCCCGTTTTACGAGCTATTGGTAGAAAGGCACTTGAAAACATTTTTGAAAACAAAACAACGGATTATAATACATTTGTAATGAAAGAAAAAGAATAAAATTAGTAATGCGGGAGAGGGATAAACTTTCGAATGGTATAACACGTCATATATTGTCGATGATGGAACCATAAATCATATAGCAACTGAGTTTGGACATGTATATATTTGTGTATAAGTAATTTGTTTATACATACACACACACACACACACACACACACACACACACATATATATATATATATATATATATATATATATATATATATATATATATATATATATATATATATATATTGTCATAAACTGGGGATCTTGGTTGGGGAGAGAATTGAAACAAATTTAGAAAAGGTACTGCCAAAGAACCAAGTGAGCCCACGTTATGAACAAAAGGACAAGCTAATTGAAAACTTACCTTGGATTTTCTGGATTTACAAGTAAATGATGAAGGTCGCCATTTGAAATTAGACTTCTTTTACAATTAAAAGGGGTTTATTTACAGAGATTAAGCAATTAAGCAAGGAGACAAAACAGAATGCAAAATGGTAACCAATGGGCAGGCTCATTAATTATATACAGTGAGCAATAATGCAGTAATTGGCAAACAAACAAGCTAATTATGAAGGGGCCCAGGTACAGTACAGTTATCCTGTTATAATAATAATAACTTGGTTAGGCCAAGATTACATTAAATTGTCTCAGTTAATTATGCTGCTAAGAACTGAACTCAGGATGACAAAAATAATTCATATAAAATTCATCAGGCCACAATGGACTTAAGTAATCAGACTGCGACCAGGAATGGGTTCAAATTTGAATGGCAGTGGCTTATCGGACACAGATTGCAATGGAGCAGATGATATCTCCCCTGTAAGAGAGGTTCTGGATTAGAATGGTGGCACACACTGAGAGGAAAGTGGAATCTCCTATAAAATGTTACACACTGGACATTTTAAACATTAACCACTACGTCGCCCAGCAGATAATGATAAGGAATCACGTAATCACAGTCCTTGAATATTAATGGATTCGGGCCCAGGGACACTGAACACGTGCTCGCAATCACACAAAGAAAAACTTCAACACTTGTCTTACTTAGACTAATTTGCCCTTAAGTTGCACTGGGGAAGGGACAACTGGATGTTTATCACTAGATTTTTTACTGGAATTCAAGGCACATTATGGGGAGAGAGACGGGAGGCCGAAGCAGGACCTTAACAAAGGAAAATTGCTTTGTGGAGGAAAGAGTTGAAGTTAAAGGAATGGGAAATTTAAGGGGTTCGGGAGAAGCCTTCCTGTCTAGGTGCTTGGTAAGCGATGTACGAACCTCTCAGCCAGGGTGATGTCATAGGTCTCGAAGAGGAATTCGATCTCTTTGAGCCATTGTTCTGAAATCGTCTTCAGTCCATGGGGAGATGGGTTATTGACTGTCGACACCCAGGTATTTAGTGCAGATGGAGTGGGGCTAGAGGCTTGTTGTGCTGCTAAAGCTTCTAGCGCTTTCCTTCTTGGCTCTCTGCAAACAACTCGAGCTCCCTGTCCTTGAGGGCTAGTTCATGCTGTCTTCCCTTTCTTCTCTTTCTTCTTCTTCTCCGCTGCTCGGCTTCTTGCTGCCTTCTCCTTTCTTCTCTTTCTTCTTCTTCTCTCCTTCGTTCAGCTTCTTTCTCTTCTCAGCAATCTGTTCCTTTAAAACCTTTGAAGGGCCTGGCCAGAAAGACAGTCCTCCTTCCCTATATTCCTAAAATATTGGTGCTCCTCGGTTGACATGTTGCTGATAGGGAAGAGGTGCTGAGTGTCTTTAACTAGGAGTTCCCGGAGGAAAAGGGTTTGTGACGAAAAATGCCCTTAGTTTATTGGCACTTCAGTGAGTGGCACCTTTAGATGAGGTGGCACTGTGGATATATATATAATGCAAAGGTCACACTATATATATAGCATTCCTGAAGGAAGTCTGAGTCCTTATGGCCGGATGCGCTAGTAAATGGAGTGTTCCTGAAGTCTCTATGGTCCTTATGGGCGGATATACTGTTAATGGGGTGTTCCTATAGGAGCCAAGGTCATATGGTGGGAAACACTGGTTGTGTATACTCTCTGCTTCTCCAATACAGGTGCAATGGCTTATAAAAGGTTAATTTGGTTGAGTGGCACTGTACTTATAGTGCACTTAGTAGCAATGCCAAAGTCAGTGCATTATTGGCATTAAGGTGAAAGTACTCTGCCTAGTAGAAGGTAAGTAGGGAGTAAAAGGTAAATGAGAGACTCCAGCAGAAAGGGATAGAGAAAAGGAAATATAAAAGGAAAGATAAATGCTTCAGTGAGTGGGTGCTTAGCAGTGCATCATATAGATTAGTGGCACTGAGAGGAATGGAAACTGGATGTGACACGAGTGGGTGGCTAGTTATAAATATATAGAGGGCTGCCTGATATATGGGGACATAGCACGCTTATTGCACCCAATATATGGTGTAGCACTTGCAGTATATATAAGTCTAAGATAAGATATACCCACTCATGCACTCCAGTTGAACGACGCGTAACGAGATGGGTGTACGTGTGCTCTATAGCATATGATAAATTATCTGGGCTGAAGCACTTGGAAGGAAAAAGCTGTTATGTGCGATTATTCGCTAAACACAAGTGCTCATAAACTTCACACACTTTGTATAGGATAAAATTTTACTGGGCAATGAATTTGAAATTCCAGCATAAGTGTTTGTAAGAGAATTCTTTGTATTTGCTCTTATGATTTGTGAGTTGGTTCTAAACTCCTAAATAAACTATGTTTGTCCCGTGTTAAGGTGAAAAGGATATATGACACCAAAAAAAAATCTCTCTCTCTCTCTCTCTCTCTCTCTCTCTCTCTCTCTCTCTCTCTCCCGGTGAGCGTTGTGTAAATTGAACGTACTTGTTATGAAATTTTAAAGTTATTTTTCTTTATGCTCAAGAGGAAATAAAGTATTTTTGCGGAATTACGTTACGTTAAGGCTTCTTTGGCAATGAACTTTATTTACGTAATTTCTACTGTCTCGCACCCATCAAGAGCCGTGGTGGGGTAAGCAAAGGGTTTTCAAATTGTTTCAAAGATTTTCCCGGGTTATGTTAAGGCTCACAGGGAGGAAGGCTCGTTCCGTGAACAAACGTTGTGGGACTGCATAGCTTATGGAAACAGCTGATCATGTAGGGAATGGAAATGAAATTGAAAGGAAAACGCTCCTTCTTCAATAAATTTGGGTTTTGGATGAAAAGATGAATCTTTTAACGTTAACCCATCAACAATGTCTTTAATTTACTTTACTTTTAATGCGCTTGGAAATGTTTTTATTTCTCCGACACTGGGGCGATTCACACATGCGCCGATTTGAGCTGAACGTTTCTCGCTCGTCGTGTAAATGCCAGATGCCGCTACACAGTTTACTGTAAGCTACTGGTTATCTCAAAATTTATCACTGACCAAGAAATTGTACACTTTCTTTGCCGTAAATTTTCGAAATAAACTCTTACCTACTGGTCCTAGCTCACACATGCAAAATTCCCTAATTACATGCTCCCTAATTCCTAAGCGGCAACCTCACACCCTGTCCCTGCACTTTGGAAATTTGTGGGTGGACAATTCGCTCCTACCTTTCTGTTTTCGCTAACATAAAACCCTATGCGTTCTCCTGAGTTCTAAATGCTTGTAACTATACGAGAATTGTTGCGTTTCTTTAAAGAAATATTAATATCACTTTCTTATTTAACCTTACGTATCCTTAATGCTAGAAATATGCACACACTTTTACCAACGGTCTCTGCTCCAATCGCTTCTGTGTCTTTTGAATTAAGAAATGATTACCTTGAATTAAAATGATCGATTATTCTGGTTTTTCTAGTCTAGCTTAATAGCAAGGCTAGCTAATACTAATATGACTAGATCCTGCAAGCTGTCATCACTGTTATAAACTGGGGATCTTAGTTGGGAAAATTGAAACAAATTTAGAAAAAGTACTGCCAAAGAACCAAGTGAGCCCGCGTTATGAACAAAAGGACAAGCTAATTGAAAACTTACCTTAAATATCCTGGATTTACAAGTAAATGATGAAGATCGCCATTTGAAATTAGACTTCCTTTACAATTAAAAAGGGGTTTATTTACAGAGATTAAGCAAATAAGTAAAGAGACAAAACAGAATGCAAAATGGTTATAAATGGGCAGACTCATTAATTATATACAGTGAGCAATAATGCAGTAATTGGCAAACAAGCCAGCTAATTAAAACGGGGCTAATGTACAGTACAATTATCCTGTTATAATAATAATAACTGGGTTAGGCCAAGATTACATTAAATTGTCTCAGTTAATTATGCTGTGAAGGATTGAACTCCAGGATGAGGAAAATAATTCATATAAAATTCGGCAGGCCACAACGGACTTCAGTAATCGGACTGAGACCAGGATTGGGTTCAGAATTTGAATGGCAGTCCGGCTTATCGGACACAGATTGCAATGGAGCAGATGATATCTCCCCTGTAAGAGAGGTTCTGGATTAGAATGGCAGCACACACTGAGAGAAATGGGATCTCCTATAAAATGTTACACACTGCACATTTTAAACATTAACCACTACGTAGCCCAGCAGATAATGATAAGGAATCACGCAATCACAGTCCATGAATTTTTAATGGATTTGGGCCCAGGGACACTGAACACGTGCTCGCAATCACACAAAGAAAAACTTCAACACTTGCATTACTTAGACTAATTTGTCCTCAAGTTGCACTGGGGAGGGGATAACCGGATATTTATCACTTGATCTTTTACTGGAATTCAAGGACATTATGGGGCGAGATACGGGAGGTCAAAGCAGGACACTTAACAAAGGAAAGCTGCTTGTGGAGGAAATAGTTAAAGTTAAAGGAATGGGAAATTTAAGGGGTTCAGGGAGAAGAGAAAGGGCTGGCTTACTGACTATTTGCAATGTACGAACCTGGACTAACAAATTGTGGGCGCCTACAATCGATCGGCCGTTCGTCAGAAATACGTCAGCTTGGTGAAGGAGATGGGCGCCAGATGTGCGCTCCGGGTGGAGACGAGGTAGCTTCTGGCTTCTTCCAAAACAACGGCGTCTCGCTAGGCCCTCATCTTAGGTCGACATTTCCTGCAAACAAGTCAGACAACCAGCAACGAGGGCAGAGGGAAAGATTCCTTAAATGTTAAGTACTTAAAGATTAAGGTCCTACCTGACCACTAGCCCTAAAAACCCCTTAACCTTCCCGAACACTAATTACCCCTACATCAAGTGATGGGAGAGAAGGGGGGTCCCATTGTTCTCCGGATCGAACGATTGAGGGGGATGGGAGGCCTATTCTTTACCTACTGGTGCTAACAGCTTCGATCTGGCTCAAACTCTGTCTGTTTTTTCCTGTCGTCGATACAATTCCTTCAACCCCACAGTCAAAGGAACAGACAAACTCTATTTCAAAATTAAATATACGCTGGGTCTACATATGGGAGGGATATCCTTGATAATATATATATATATATATATATATATATATATATATATATATATATATATGCATATATATATATATATATATATATATATACATATATATATATATATATATATATATATATATATATATATATATATATATATATATATATATATATATATATATATATATATATATATATATATATATATATATATATATATATATATATATATATATATATGAATGTCTTTCTGTAATACTACAAGTGTAATATGAAAATAAAAGGCCCATAAAACACTATTTAAACGTTGAAACCATATATTTTTAGGCACTTGTTTCTGTGCCCCTGTTCACCTGGTAGAATATGGACAGGTGGAAAGTTACAATGGTATATATACAAAAACATGAAGGTGTAGCCTTAGGCCTCCGATGTTAAGGAGGTGGCGTTTCTTAAGAAGGAGAGATTGACCAAATTCCTAGTGGTTTTTGGCCTCATTAGCTCCCGTTTGGCGATGGATCTGGCGGTCGCGTTTCTTGGGTCATCTTCTTCAAAAAGGGTCCGAGGATTAAGGTGTCAATGGCGTCCGATTTCCAATGTCCTCTGACAGGTTCATATTGTTGGTTTGATTGATGATAGCAGATTCCAGCATCTTTCTTTTGTACGGACAGCTACTCTTGAAAACCAACTCCGGGACTCCCAGTTAATACATGCCCTGTATTTCTAATATGTAGGAAAATTCC
>NC_089783.1:1315337-1357837 GCF_040412425.1 Macrobrachium rosenbergii | reverse complement strand
TGTATATCATGGAAAAGCTCATAGTTAAAAAGTCAGTTTTATGTACAAATGGCTGATTGCTCCAGTTCTGTCAGAGCATTCCTATTCGTCTGCAGTTCAGTTCATCTTCTGGTTACCTAAGTTTTATCAAAAAGTAAAATTACGAAAGGAATTATGATATCCTGACTGCCACTTAACCTAATCCAGCTGAACTTATAATTATTCAAAATGTTTTCAGAGTTACTTCAAGAAATTATATTTAAAATTAAGGGCATTTATTTGGAGGATTAAAGCTAAGAGTCATATATCTTTCCCTTTAAAACTCTAACCTAACATTGCGGTCAACTCTATTGCCATGGATTGGTGAGTGACCAGAAATATATTCTAGTCAAGCCACTGTTGAATTCTTCATGTCCATTCCAGATCTGTAACATCATCATCAATAATCAAAATTATATAGAAATTACAATAGTCGTCATACATTCAATCTGCAGCAGTCACACCTCTGATGAATGTTATGGAGGTGGATAAGGATCAATCTTATCACTGTTACCAGAAGCTATGTCCTTGCACACTCCATTATCAGAGCCTTTAGTATTTTTGCAAATGAACCATCACTGCCTTTCTCTCATGATACGGCTCCTTTGCTTTTTATGTATATACTTGTAAAAGATATGTATGCTTTTAGAAAAAAAATGTCATTCATACCCTTATGATAATTATGATACATTAGCAACTTACTTCTTGAATGATAAAATTATGCATAAATCTCTAAGATGTGCGTAAAAATTTCTGTTTCAGTAGCATTTAGCGCATAAAGAGTCATCTCTGTTTTTTTTTTCTTATTATATTCTTCTCATCAGTACACAGGCTGTCATCTACATACACTATGAATCACAAGGACAAAAAGCATATTGACGTTATATAACAACAAGTTTCTTAAAATCTAACTCATTGTTCTACGGTTTATTTCGTATGAAACGCACACACTCACATACATATCACACACATTTCTAATTGCACCCAAACGTCCGTTGTGTATGTGTGTGTGTGTGTGTGTGAGTGCGAATGTGTGCGTTCTGAGCCAATTTTCCGTTTAGTTTTTAAGAAACATCTCATTTCGTCTCTGTTCAGTTCCCTAAAATAGTCTGCGCAAATAAAGGAGCTATTGCATCACGGGAAACAAATACTTACTGAACGTCAGTGGGGATTATACGTCGATTGGATTTCTTATTCAGTGGCAGTCGTAAATACCTTTAATTCTTACTTAATATGCTTAACGAGCCTAATGGAATGATCAGTGACAACATGAACAGACGAAGTGTTCACTTGTTTCACTGTCATTTTCTATTTGATTTTACAACAAAAGCGTTTTGAAAGATGTTACGGTATTGAAAAGGATAGTGAAACAGCCTGCAGTTGTATTGATAAAAAGAAACTTTCGACAACAAAATGATAGACACACAACAACAATAAATAAACAACATACAATCTCTGAATAAATTATTTTGTACCCTAGAGAAAGAAAGCAATTAAATAATATTCACTTTAACCATAAATTTGTTTTTTATTGTGATATGAAAGGTTATTATATTTCAAAAAAATTATTTGCTCTTAATTACAAACTTCAGCCGTACACATTAACTAAGACTGTATGTATTCGAGAATTTTGATAGTTTATCTTTGTTTAAATGTGTATTACTAAAAACAGAACTCAATAGTGTCAAACTTAATGTGCTAAACTCCTACGGAACTATAGCAAAAACATCTCTATAGATGTACTTTTTTGGAATAATGCTGCTAGCCCTACGCCCTTCAGCTTCCCTGGTTAAGACTAGAGAATATTGACTAACTACTAGATGCGTAATTCAATGCTTGGTTCACAAGGGCCACTATAGTTCTTGAGGGAAACGAACCCAAAGACGTGCACCTCCCGCCACAACCAACACTAACCCCAAACCAGTGTGTGAGATATATATATATATATATATATATATATATATATATATATATATATATATATATATATATATATATATATATATATATATATATATGGATGTATGTATGTATGTATGTGTGTGTGTGTATGTTCCAGCATAACTCTGAAATGCATTGAGCAATTTCAACCAAACTTGGTATATACATATGATTTACTATCTAGAAGAGAATACTGTGGGGTTAAGACATCACTGGCAGGAAAAGGGGAGGTGTGGAAAGTGGGTGACATGTAAAAATAACTGAAAATGACAGATATTTGCGTCTAATCCATAGTTTTCATTGTCGCTGAGATGAATAGTGACACTCCCGATGCCCTTTAGTCCAAGTTCAGGTAGGAGGGGTGAGAAAGGATGAAAAATAAAATGTCAAAAATGACAGATATTAGTGTCTAATGTAAACTCTAATATAAGAGTGATTTTATTGGTTTTTTAAATAATGTTCATTTTAGTTCTTTTATCTTAAAGATAATTGTTTGTAGAAATTCGCCCCTATTCATTTCCCCCGGCCACTGCCCCGTTTGGAAAAATCTTTAATCCTTTCTATGCCATATTGACTGCCAAAGACCTTGGTTGCAGATGCTGTTCATCTGGAAGATGCTAATCCCACCTGAGGCAGGCACACCCAAAAGAAAAAACGCTCCCACACGGGCGACTAACTCCTGTGACCGGCGCCATATTGAACACCTGGCAGATGACCCGCATGCGTACTGTATAGAAAATGGGACTCCAGGCAAACGACAGTAGCGCTGCCTGGGATGAACAGCTACGTAATCCTTACGAGGGCGTAAAAGGAGAAATGCCAACTCGCTCGGCCCCAGAATAGTCTCAGACTCAGGAGACGTTGGACTATCCTAGGACACTTGATCCTCCACTCTGCTCCTTGAGCTTCCACTTGCAATCCCACATGGCTGTCCCCAAGCCTATGGTTTTCTTTTATAGTGAAGTCCCTTAACGCTACCCTCCGTCACTGGCCCCGAGGACGTGGAACCCGTCTCCTTACAAAGATAATGTACCGATGTCAAGGTTCTTAAGTCAGTCACGCCTCTGTTAGCCTTTTACTATCTTCCTGTTTCCTTTCTAAGGTGACACACCTGCAGTGAGACCTGTATTACTTTAAATTGTGTTAACGCAATGATACCTACAGCGAAGTGAATTATTCGTTTTATTACTTGGAATTAGAGTCACCAGAATCGAGGTCTTTCTTATGCGCCTTCTGTGCACGCCCTCGATTTCTTAACTATGCTCCCAACACACCCACGTAACCACGTGTATTCCCAATTACAGATAGGAGTTACCTGCTGTGGATCTGAGCATCATCTTGTCTGTGCAGTGTTTTTTTTTTTTTTAAATGTAAGGAATATTAGCCTCTTGCAAGCTATATGAAGTCATATTTATATTTTTCCTTAGCAAGTATTTCTCATTTCGATGAAAGCCAAACAAATCCTTTCGAAAAGCGCATACATAGTTATTGCCAATAATTCCTCATTAGTCACAATATCCTGTTACTATATGATATTACAATATATTGTTCGTTCCATAACATAGTGAAGTACTTGCTGCCTTCGGAGAATTTTGTAAAGCCTCTCAAATTCCGGAATTTTCAGTTCCCGTGATTGAGAACGCTTACGTTACCTCAAATTGTACGAAAGGTTGGGTTCAAGTGGTGCCTAGATTTTCAGGCACAGGAACAGCGCAGACAGAAACACGAATAGGCGCATTCAATCGCGCATAGAGGAAGTTGAATTATGAGCACAACTGTATACTTTCCCTTCAGTTTATGGATTGTTCACACAGAAAAAGTGCCTATGATGAACATGCTTAAGAGATTAATTTATCCGACACCTACATACAAGCGGTGGCATTGATGAACAAACACACGATGCAAATGTGTAGAATTCATTATACACACAGACACGCATAAACACACACACACACACACGCACACACACACACACACACACACACACACACACACACACATATATATATATATATATATATATATATATATATATATATTATATTATATTTATATAAACTCCTTTTAGTTGAAAGACTGGAAAAGTCGGTGACACGACAAATCATTTAATGCGATTATAGTATTCAAGAGCTTTGCCCATAATAAGCTTGAAGCCGATGTTCTTTTTTGGAACTGCTGAGGCGCTTAAATTTGAAAAATCTGAAGCATTAAAAGAAATAGTCAAAGAGAATGAATTATTTAGGTGAATGATTTACATAGGGAACATAGTTTCAGTAACTAGTAATGTACGGTTCCCTGCACATCTGTTGCCATAGACAATGAAAGTTATTTATTTATATCACATCAGAACAGGGCTCACACGGAGTAACCAGGCAATCTGCTCACCCTGCTTACCTGCGATACTTGCACAATTTCTATTTTCACCTTGCATACCAAAGATTTATATTGAACTTGCCGACACATAAGTTACTCAGCTGATAGCATATCATTCGAATTATTTCTTATAAGAGAATATGGTGGATGTTTACGCACAATCACGCGTGCGAAAGTGTGGAGCCTACCGAACAACTTGCCAGGTGCTGTGTTTGGTTTGTGACGATTCTTTGTAATTTTTTTTGCTTCTTTTTTACCATGCAGTAACTGCCGTCTCCTTCGCTCTGAAGTCTTGGTTTCGACCACGATGCGAGGTAGAAATTTATTTCCATCGCTCGTATGGTTGTTTGTTGACTCCCTATAATAATGCTAATAATGATAACAATGAACACCACCATAGAAATAGCTACAAATAAGTATAAAATGCACTTCTCTTTCAGTTATTCTCTATTTCAGTAGTTCATTGCATACCTCTTTTGTTTATTCACTATATTAAACGCTTTCAGCTCAATAGTCCATGGGCCAGAAACCGAAAAGTTCCCCCACCCCCACATTCTTTTCACCTGCCACATTTTTTTCAGTTACTTTGATGCCTATGCTTCAAGAATGCATTGTTAGTCAAGCGATTTCTGGTTGCTAGAACCTGTCAACAGCAATTAAAGATGGCTGCTAGCCGACAAGGGGAAAACTGAATACAATACCATTTTTCAACCAGTAGTCCTATCAACTTGAGGTGAAAATATGACTGAAATTGTTATTTGAGGGCTTCAAGGTCATTTAATATGTCAAAGACCTATAATAGGTGCAAAAACTGAATTAAAATTATAAAAAAAGGCGTAAAAAATTTAGCAGCACTACATCAATTGATCATCAATATGTTCAGGTTCATTAAAATGTTCATCTTCATGGCTGAGAACTGGTGGTCCCAGCTCTTCAGCTTCTGTCGTCATCCTCAAAGTTGTGGGGGTTAGTGACGAGAATTGATACCAAGTCACGTGGCATCATTTCTGGATGCCTCTACTGGAACTCCAACCCTTCTGTTCCCTGAACCCAGCCATGTAGAATGGGATCTGATAGGTGATGGCATGGTTCCAGCGACCACCTTCAGATTGCAGCTTGGTAGTTACAGCTTTTGACGTGAAGGAAAAGACTTGAGTGGTATGAAGGCAAAAGGCTGATGTCCACACTTACATCAGTGCTCATACACCTTTCTTTGCTGCAAACCGCCGGATAAATTTTTGGTACCGGCAACTATTCATAGCTGGGCGACATTTTTTGGTTGGCTTGAATCCATCCATTGAGCAAGGAAACTCTTCCAGGACATCAACCACATCATTTGGCACCTCCTCTAGGTCTCCAAGTTTCTTAAAGTCATTTACATAACGGTAAATTTTCAGCATAATTTTCAATGGATGGGTCTTCCCTTTTCTCATTAAGGCACTGGTAATATCACATCCAGTGAATGCATGTAGGCCCAGTAGTGTTTTACTGACATCATCACCAATATCTTCCTGGATCTGCCCGACATCAAGGATCCTACAATGGTCACCAGATCCTGGTTCTATGTGCATTGAAGCGTCAACAAAGGCAAGCAACAGAAGAAACACATCTGTGTCTGGTGACGTGAAGATACCTGCCGCATTTCGCTGAGTCGCATCCTTGACATGTAGCGGCATTCGAGAGTCTGCCTCCTCCTGAAATGGATAATACAAGCAAATGAAACCAAGCAAATAAAGAGCATTATCTTTGACAAGGTTTTCCAGCAGCTTGACAGTTTCCATTGGAATTTTTCCTCGGCAAATTTCATACTGCTCTAGTAGTAGTCATTCAAGGGCCTCAAGCAAAATTTTGAGCACATAGCGACAACAGTTGTAGCGTTTCCCAATCAGTACCTTGCTGATAGAGCCACTGGCACATAAATCAGACTGGATAACGATCTGTTCAACACCACTTCTTTCCATGGGTTTCCAAACAGCACCCCAATAGGCATTGATGGTGTGAAAAGCACCAAATCTGATGAATGTTTTGGGGAATTTCTCAGGATATTGCCATACGATAGCATAGGCTTTCTTAGCTGCTGCCAATTTTTTTTTTTTTTTTTTTTTTTTTTTTTTAGCTGATAGGTAAGATGGTGCTGCCAAATCAAAACACACAATGGTCGCAGACTGTCCTACTGCACCAGCCATATCTTGTGCTTGAATAAGACATTCTTGCACCGTGCTGTTCTCTGTGATAGGGGTTGGTATAGGAGGAAGATATTCAAGAGTGGTGAGAGGTTCACTATTTCACTTCCCAGTCTGAGGTACGTCTTGATAAGGTTGAAAAAAAATTTTCCTTGTCAAAATCCACATAACGTCTGAGTCATGAACTCTGACTGCTACTGACATATCTGCCTTGTACTCTAGAGCAGTATTTCTCAAACTGGGTGCCGTGGCCCCCTGGGGTGCCACAGACAGTGCCTAGGGGTGCCGCAAGATTGTCATGAATTTTGTAAAAAAAAAAAAAAAGTTTGCAGAAGTCTTCATATAATTATTATCAGTGTATCTACTCTAATATATTAACACACACACACACACACACATATCTTAAAGGTGATTATCATTTATTTTTATGGTAGTCTACGTTCATAACGCTTAAGTTTATCTAATTCTGCTAATGTGCTCTGTGTTTGTACAGTATATATCCGCATGTACGGTGTGGTGATTTTGGTTTGAGTATGGATAATAATTTTATTCATTAAATAAGAAGTTAATTCATGCGGTATGGTGGGATGGTGAAGAAGGGGTGCCACGGGAATTATCACATTAGTTAGGGTGCCATCACTAAAAAAATGATTGAGAACCACTGCTCTAGAGAGATAAGCTTAGGATGGGTCTGCCTTTTCCTCACATAGCATGGGGGAAGTTCACTTGCTGCATGCCTCACACTGAGCGACCTGGGGCAACCCGAAGGAACTGTAAGGTGTGTAAGGTAAGGCTTCACATACCTCATTTTGTTAGCAGTTGATCTTTTTGGCTTTTCAGCAGGATGTTGTACATCATCATCACCACTGTCATTGTTGGTGTTGGCAGTGATGAGTTTTTCTTGATAGATAAGACCATGAGTGGAGTGAGTTGTTCCTTTCCCAGATGGTGTCTCTTCCTGGAGGTTAAAGCTACCAAACCAAAAATGAATGAGAGAAGTAATTTCTGTGTCGATGTTTGGAGGTAAGGGACCTGGGTGATCTTTGACTTGGACGAACACTGCTGTCAAAGCTTCAAGAACTCTCGAGAATATTGCACAATGACCAAATCGATTAAGCAATTTGATCATTTCTGCTTTGCAGGTAATATGCCAGAGAATTATGGCCAAAAGTAAGTGCTTGGAGGTAATCCGTTGTCCATTTGTGACAGCATATGTAATATCATGAAACATATGTAATATCATGACTCAATGAGGCTTCCTTTGGTTTTTCCCGAAATCAAACTCTTGATAAAATGCAGTAGTAGTGCTGGAGGGGGAGTGAGATCTCTCATCACCTTGACTGGAGGAGGGGCCCAAGGAAGCTCATCTGAAGACCTGAGGGAGAGATGATTACTCGATGAATAACAAGAGCTGCTTCCTCCAATAGTCTAGAGTCAGAGGGAGCAGTTTCAAAGGCAACCTCTACAGCCTGACCAGGGTGAACATTAGATGAACATACAAGTTCACTGCGATAGTTAGGCCTCCAAAACTGAATCTTCGACCCAAAGTGTTTCACCAATTTTTCTTTCAGTTTATCTGTCTTGTACTCACTGTTGCGGAACTCTATGATTTTCAAACATATACATGAGGTATTTCTCTTTCAGCATTGTTATCCTTTCAACATTCGCCCCCTGAATGATTGCGTCTTCCAGATATTTACAGATATATCTCAACGAATTCTCATGAGCATTTTGTGTGGCCTTATCAGCTGCTGACATTAAAAGCTGGACCTTCTGGAGGGACGAAATGGTGGTAACAGGCGAGATGATACCTTGCTTACTTTGCCACAAGGTCAGCTTCTTAATATGACATAATTTTAGCATCGTGGATGACCTCAGCCCTTAGTTTGATGGCATCCTCTTGGCTTTTGGATTCAAGTCTTATGAGGTTTTCATATTTCTGGCCAGTCTTTTTTACTCTCTTTCCACAAAATATGCGTCCACGCTGAGGCACCAAGTCTTCATGATCACAAGCTGAATGACTACGCTTCCTTTTTTCCTTTGAGCATTTAATTTCCAGCTCATAATCAGAAAAATCTTGTTCAGATTTACGTTTTTGTAGTCTAGCTGCATGGGTAAACATTTGACAGCATCTTCTGTGATATCCACGATGTTCTGAGAAGCCAGTGGGAAAATTACGGCAGAAGTTATATTGTTTTTTATAGTCAGCTGAGCCATAGGCTTCCCTAATTTCAGCTGCCTTCTGTATGTCAGTCAGACTTTTTTTCCGCTAAAGGAGAACATTTTTTCATCTATTTTCACCGTGTCGTAATGAACTATGCATTCTATATTTCCATGAGCTTTGCGATGCTCCTTCTTAAGGTTAATAGGCTTTTCATCCCCCATGCTATAATCGGAAATAGGAAAAAAAAAATTGTGATATGGCACTTATTTTTTTTTATACGTTACATGAATTGTAGCAAGAAGAAATATACAGGTAAACACCATTGAAGGAGGAACTTTAATTGATGATCCTTCATAAAACTGTCGACAAAGGCCCCTTCTCAGATGGTGGTTACCAATAAGTTGAGTGATCTTGAAGCTCTAAAATAACATTTCCAATTAACTTGCCACCCCAAAAATATTTGGAACATATAAGCAACACATGTTGGTAGACCTGTTGGATGAAAAGTGGCGGTGTATTCGATTTTCCTCTCGTCGGCAAGTAGCCATCTTTAAAAGTGGTTTACGGGTACTAGCAACCAGATATCGCTTGCCTAACAATGCTTTTCTAGAAACTTAGACATCAAAGTATATGAAAAAAAAAGTGGCAGGTATAAAGAAGGGGTTGGGGGAAGGTGGGGTTATCGTGGCTAATGGACTAAATGTTGACGCTGTATTTTTCTGGTTTTGTTTTCCTACCTGTATATAAAAAAAAAGAACCATAAGTTTATCGGAAAATGTTACTAGGTGAAATATTTTTAATCTTCACCAAAATAGATTACTTGAAGCTGAATGCATATATTTTATTGTATTTTCTGTTCTCTTTATTTTCTTTCTTTGATTATGGCAACGACTAAATCAGAGCCCCAGTCGATTGTCGCATTAAAGTAGAAAAATGCAGAATTAAGGGAATTTGAAAGAATTTGGTGAACCTTAACAATAAAATACAGTTTCATTGCAGTTTGGCAGAACAGTCCTTTAGGTCTCTCTGAACCCGTCTATGTATAATGAAAGCACGAGTCTGAGAATTAAAACTTGTAGATAATTAGTCATTGATCATCTTTTAAAAGATCGCAATTTATCTAATGCTCATTTTTGCATTTTAGTGTTAGAAAACTACTGAGATGGCTATTTGTCTGTCCGTCCGCACTTTTTCTGATCTTAAAAACTACGGAGGCCAGAGGGCTGCAAATTGGCATGTTGATCATTCACCCTCCAATCATCAAACATACCAAATTGCAGTCCTCTAACCTCGGTAGTTTTTATTTGATTTAAGATTAAAGTTAGCCACGATCGTGCGTCTGGCACCGCTATAGGTGCCAACAACACAGGCTACCGTAGGGCCGTGGTTAAAAGTTTCATGGGCCGCGGCTGAGAGTTTCATGGGCCGTGTCTGAGAGTTTCTTATAGCATTATACTCAATTGCACCGGAGAAACTTCGGCGCATTTTTTACTTTCTCTCTCTCTCTCTCTCTCTCTCTCTCTCTCTCTCTCTCTCTCTCTCTCTAACCCTGTGAGTCTTTAACACTTAATTCACATTTCCCTTATTATCTTAGCCGAGATAGACCTCTCTCCGACAAACAACACATTACCAAATAACTAAGTGTGTCAGGCGTGGCTTCCGCCTCCGCACTGACGAAACGCGAAAGCTAAAATCTCGAAGGAAAGGGATTCTGAACAAGTTGAACAACTCATTTTGTATGATTGCTTAATGCAGAGTTGATGGTGTTAGAGTTGGAGTCGTTCAAAGACGAAATATTTTCTTTTTCATGACATTATCGATGTCTGAAATTGTATTTAAAAACCGTTTTATGATTATCCTAGGCAAAGGAAGTTTCTTGCATTTTGCCAAAGGTTTAGCGCAAAAAAACTACTCTTTGATTCTTTAGATACACAAAAAGAAGTATGATTTAAGTAAATCATTCTTAAATCTCTCTCTCTCTCTCTCTCTCTCTCTCTCTCTCTCTCTCTCTCTCTCTCTCTCTCTCTCTCTCTCTCTCACTGCTTTTTTGTGTAACTGATATTCAAATATCTTCCACCTTGCTGGTTATCGGAGCAATCCGCTTTCTTTATCCGTTGTACAATATTGTTTATAAGAGTAAATGTAAAGTCTAATATTTAAGATCATCCAAGGAAGACATGTTGCTTGTTTCCGTAAAGAACTTTCTCTCTCACCTTAGTTTCGAGCTGAGTTAATGTCAGTGCTCACAACTTATTGTAGAGTGTCAGCTAACGTAGCCTACTCTGACCACGGCTATCGCATAGACTAGTAAAAGATGTTATTCATTTCTGAGGTATTCCTTTATATTCAATTCTCTTCGTTACAGTAATAATAATGTTGTTTCTAGGCATATGTATACATGCATAAATACACACACACACACACACACACACACATATATATATATATATATATATATATATATATATATATATATATATATATATATATATATATATATATATATATATATATATTTCTGTATCAATAAATTCGCATTAAGAAAAGTATTGATTAAACTCACCTGTACCTGTTTGGCTGATATACGGGCATATTATTGTTAAAACGAATTATTATCATTATGCTTATGCGAATAATACCTTTATAAACGACTATAATGAATGTTCATATAGCCTATAATCGAAAATGATGCCCTGTTATAACATATTATCAATTTAGAACTTTGGAGTATGCGCCCATATGAATAAATGGCACGTAATTAGATCATTAGTACTAAGCGCGCAAATTTTCAACGTGTATGTTATGTGATATATTTTCAGAATATAATTGTCTATTTTTTTAGCAGAGATCATTGCCAAGAAAAAGCTCGGAATTTCACATAAAATGCCCTTGTTGCCTTTAGTAAAGAAGGGTAACAATGAATCCGTTAAAAACCTACATTAAACGGAAAAAATTATTTAAATTTCTCTGCTTACAATATTGGGTTCAAACCCAAAGTCAAGGTTCCTGTATAAGATAAATTAACTGCTGTTTGTTTAATTATTAAACGCATGTGCTTATGACAGTCATATTTTGTAGCTGAAATTTTTATTGTATTTTATTCCTATCCTGGTTATAAAAAGCCGTTGACCTCATTTTCAGATTCCTTGGAGCTGGGTCTGGATCAATGTGAAACGAAAGTGGTCTCTTAGACCGACAGTTGTCTGGGCCATAAGATGAGAGGTTAAACAGGTCCTCATAAGGGTAGATGATAATATTTTAATAAACAAACCAAGACAAGCGAGAGAGAGAGAGAGAGAGAGAGAGAGAGAGAGAGAGAGAGAGAGAGAGAGAGAGAGAGAGAGAGAGAATCTCTTACGAATGGCTTGATCGCAGTGAGGAAGGATTTAATCGACAAGTCCCTATGCTTTTAGGTAGTTTGATGATTTATACTTTAGCAGAGTACGGAGTACTTGTACCTTTTATTTCCTCTTTCTGTCTCCAGATTTTCACCTCAGCCACAACCCACAAGAAAATGCTGACAGCCAGGAACATGATTCAGTTTATAAATATATATATATATATATATATATATATATATATATATATATATATATATATATATATATATATATATATATAGAGAGAGAGAGAGAGAGAGAGAGAGAGAGAGAGAGAGGGGCAAACATGAAAAAATCAAGAAAAGAAATTTGATGGATAGGCTGATACCTAGGTAAATGTGGGGAGAGTGAGAAGGTTTCATTCACCATCTATTTCTAAGCCAATGAACCTCTTCTCATCTAGCCTTCAACAACGCATTTATCTTATCTGTTAAAGAAAGAGAAATATTAAACAATATATGTACGCTTCTGGACGGTAGTATGCAATAATACTTTGAGGAAGATATAAATGCACATGCATAATATCATTTTCTTTTTTCCCTAAGAACTAAAATTTGTTCACAGCAGTAAGTGAAAGGTGTCCGAGTGGAGAGGCAGCATTCTTAAATCTCTTGTAAATTTTTGTTCTCTGTGTATAGCTACAAAATTACAACCTTTTCTTTGTTCCACACACTTTTCTCTATTTTACTAATTGGGACAACTATTTTGCCTTAATTCCAATGTTGGCAATTTCTCTGCCTGCCTTTGAAACGCCGATTCTTTATTTAACCTAGAGAACTTAACTTATGAATTAGATGTCAAAGATTTACCATAAAAAAAGGTTCAGAGATATGGTATGAATATAAAGTGATAAATGATAAATTTTGTGCCATTTATCGAAATGATAATATGAACAATCAAAAGCTGAACTTCAAAGAAGATTATGAAACCACGATACAATACGTCCATTACGGTTACAGAAATATGAGTGAGAGAAATTACTTTGTCTTTTCTTCCTTTTTATTTTAATAATCAAACGCGAAATGTCGATATCGTCGTTTTAGACACGCTCTCAACTGAGTACAAGTTTCTTAGTCTTCGGGACATCAGGGGAACGGGCGCTTCATGGTAAATACATGATGAAAAATTTTCTTATGAGATTTTTTCTAAAAGCCTACCCTAAAATCTCTGTAACTTAAAACAATGTCGAGGAAATAATGACACAGAAAATCGTCAGGATTTTGGTATAAAATGATGTCACAAGTAAGTTTCAAAGCATAACCTACTAATACATTCCAGGTATTAAAAAGAAAAAATAATATGAAAAATTAAAGCTACATAATTCATAAGACTACATCAATATAAAATAACACCTGACTTCTCAAGGCGGTATTACGTTCGATAATTGTATGATTATCAGAAACGGCACACGTTAGCGTCATAAATGCTAAAAAGAAGAATATTAAATATAAAACTATAGTATTTCTTATCTCTATTAAGAAATGTACTTAATTTTTATATTCTAACGTTTTCTGCTCGCTTAATTGTCTCGTTCCTTCATTATTTTTCATATTAAGTACGAAATGGTATATTTATTTAAGCCTATACGACGCTCTAATTTTTTTTTTTTTATGGGCGATTGGTGGGGAGGGGGAGGAGGATGTTGGGGCCTGGCTTTAGGAAGACGCTTCCCTAAAATAGACAAAGTAGAAATTTGCGAAAGTGGAACACTTCCTCCATGAGCAGTAAAGTTGTTTCTCACGAATAGGGTACTGTATGTTACACTTTATGTTCTGGAGAAGCAGTCATTTCTCTTACATTCCATCTCTAAAATTTAATGAGGGAACATACTCTTGTGTAAGAGTAAATTGGTTTACAGCTGTTGTGGCGTAAAACAATATTACATTCTTTGTTCTACTGCACGGGAACAGTTATTTACTTGTAACTGGTCCTCCCTGTACAGCTTGAAACAATTACTTGATAACTATTGGTAACGCAGCCAACACCTGTTGAACAGAACAGAACACAACGCAAATAGAGTACACCTCAGTAGCTCAGAGAAAACTGTTTCTTTTTCAGCGAACAAAACATCACAAGGCCGCATTCATTTGCACTGACCATAGTAGTTGTGACGACCAACCTCTTACACTCAGTAAATCACAATGAAGCAACAGGCTAGGGTTCTAAAATGTATAACGCCAAAGGCTAAAAAGAAATGTACTCAAATATTGAACTATCTTTGTGCTCATATTAGTTGAGTGTTAACATTCGCTATCGTTAATGGGTAATCACATCCTTTTTTCTGAAATTTTTAATTCAGACAAATCAGGGGGAGAAAAATGTGATTTCAATAGTTGTAAGTTTGCATTTGAGTAAAAACAAAAATGAAAAGGTGAAAAGGTTTAAGTGAGAAATGTATTGAATTAAGGCTTACAAATTACCTTCAAGGGTATCTGATAACATACTAAAGTCTCTCCCCTACTTTCTACTAACCTTTTCCTCTCACGCACACAGAAACATTATTCCCCAGAAGAGTTTTTTTATAACATATTAATAAAGAAAAAATACACATTAGAAATATAATGTACACGAAATCAAAATCTATGTATGTTCCTAATTCCATTTTTGGATGCGCACATGAACCAGTGTGCGTGCATACTGCATTTTTCCATTACTAGTTACAGTTGAATAATAAAACGCTAAGGTACAAAGTCTGCCTAGAGCCATACCGGGAATTGTCTATTTATACAACAAAGAGGAAACCCATCTAGATAGAATAAGTCATCCTTGAACAGACAGGAAAATACTCATCAAGATTCAATAGAGCATCGAATGATAGTGCTTTATTTTAAATAGATGATAGTTATAAATAAAGGATAAAAAAAAAAAATTGGCATCCAAATCTAACAGACGAGACCAAACAAACCAGATCGAACCTAATCGTGTTCAAAAGCGAGGAACAAATTGAGGGTCAATTTCCAACAAGCCATATTGAATCTCTTGTTGGGCTTATTACGTGTTAGCACTCGAGCTCTAATTGTTTGCTCATTTCTTTAGAATCCTGCAGTGACAACATCCTGACAGATCCCGCTGGTATGAGTCATTTTAGCATATTAGTTCCTCATTCGACGGATGGGTACCGCTCAACTAGCACTCTGCTGGCCCAGCGTTCGATTCTCCGACCGGCCAATGAAGAATTAGAGGAATTTATTTCTGATTATAGAAATTCATTTCTCGCCATAATGTGGTTCGGATTCCGCAATAAGATGTAGGTCCCGTTGCTAGGTAACCAACTGGTTCTTAGCCACGTAAAATAAATCTAATCCTTGGGGCCAGCCCTCTCTAGGAGAGCTGTTAATCATCTCCTCAGTGGTCTGGTTAAACTAAGGTACACTTAACTTATTTTAGCATACGTCGTAAAATCATATGTAAAAATTAAAATAAAATTCATACTAACTTTATATAGTCCATTTCACGATAAATATGTAAATATGTATATTTTTTGAGGTACAACAGTCCTAAAAACATAAAGTACTCTATGTATATTGGATTACCTTTTAAACAAGTCTCTCCACTGCACTTGAGACAACTTGCATCTCTGCTTTGGTATCACAGCACCTCAATGCTACTTAAAACTACATTTTTCTATTAACTAATTTTCTGTGGATTTAGTCCCCTTGAGGTATAGTTATTTGACTGCAAGGCGGAGGCAGAGCATCCTTTGATAATTATTATGATATTGTGAATTGTATTATGTGTGAACTGGAACACAATTTAGTAAACATATAATATTTCATTCGAATAATCCATACCTAGTCAGAAGTAGAGTAAACATCCGAACTGTTATGGAAGTCAATGCTACTCTTCTTTCGAGACACGCCTACGAACATGCGAAAAACATTGCGTCATTCTAGAAACAATGAAATACTTTGAAATGATTTGAAGTAAGTTCTTAATCGTATATCATTACCAACTCCAAAATTTATTGCCGTCTTCTCTGTGCACAGCCAGATTAAAATGGAAAAGGTAGAAGGTTCCCAATCGTTGAATTTAAAGTTTATAAATCTCATGAAATATTGTAAGAAGTGAGAAAACTGGTATTTCATATTTTGAATATTTCTTTTCTTAAATCAGTTTAACGGCACTGCAGCCCTTCTCACTTAACACCTAACTATTTTCAAAAATTATCGTAATTTTCTTACCAAAAGAGTTGCCAGTCTCTTCGAGGTAAATTTTTGAAAGCTGACGTCTTCATTTGAAAATTAAAGATGAACTTTTACTTATGCTGTTACAAGCTTTTGAATTCATTATCATGGTACTTGCAAAGAAACTGCATCTACACATTACAGAAAAAACTGGGCCAGGTTAACTATATATACCAATATTCTTTAAGTGGTATAATTACTTTCCTTAAAGATGCCAAAACCAGATGAATGTGGTGTCCTTTCCTATCGAATTAATATTCAAATGAGAGAAGCAGAGTCATAAAGAACGGACTGTTTCGAATGAACAATTTCATTAATCCAGTCATAAAATAAAACGCTGTTTATGTAATCCTTGTTGAATCTGACGTACAAAGGTTGCCGTGTTTCAAACTGAAAATATTAGTATACTTTTGTAAAATAGGAAAAGGGGAAATTATAATTTCTGAGGGAGAGGAAAAACGAAATTTTTTGCAAAGGCGGGAGCAATATACACCAATTAATGATTCTGGGAGGCAGAATTGCAGATTTTTTCTTTTCATCTAAGGTTCTATTTCCTGGTGACTGAATTGTTTTCGAAATCACGTGACACTGATTTTTAAAGTTAAATAAATTACTGTTTTATTGGAATACATGATGAGGAGACAGACAGAGAGTCACATGTGTTTCTTGTCAGTAAAAAAAAAAAATTGGAAACCTACTTTGGGGATAAATGTACATTAATCCGTGTCAACCAGAATACCAGGTTCCAAACAATCTGGATAATGCTAAGAAATTCGCTATGGCGTCATTAAACTGTTGTGTAATAAAAATCACAATTACATAAATAAATTTTTCATTTATAAAAGATAAAAACTTAGACTTTCGAACGCTGAACGGTGTTCCTCGCCATGTGTGAGTTTACAGCAGAAATTTTCAACCTTTTTCATACCGCGAACCCATATGAGCAACTCAATATGATCGGTAACCGCCTTTCAAATTTTCGATTCAATAACATGTAGGGTTACCATATTTTCATCAACCAAAGACAGTACAAAAGGAATCTATACCCAAACCTATCTACACCTTTCTATTTATTCCTCCTTCCAAGTGTGCTAGACATTTTTTCCTCTGACGGGCAACAAGTTTATTTGAAAACACGATTTTTTTGCTCTTCATTTCTGCTTCCAAATCTGTTAGGCCTTTTTGCTCTGACGGGTCCAAAGTCTATCTGCGAGCAAAATTTTTCGCTATTAATTTGCCGTATACACACGTTCCCACTGAACACTGGAACATTGTTGGGTGACTGACTGCTTGTCCTGAGCATTCTGGGACATTTTCCTGCCTGACCGAAACGCCCAGGACAAGGCCTCAAACCCGGGACGAGTCCCGGCCGAACCGTGGCGTATGATAATCCTAATTATATATAGGTTTAAAGGAATAGCGAAAGGGCAGTTTTCCCAAGAAGAGTCTGAAACTGGGGGTGGTGGGGGGTGATAAGGACCCTCACCAGTTGGTTGAATATGGAATCGCTTAACAACATCCAGACTAGTATTCTGGCGGTGGGTCCTTTTCCTTCGTTTTTGGCTTATGTAAACTGTACATTTTATATTTATATAACTGTGGATTTATACATTACAACCTGGATAATTAAGTAAGACAGTTTAGACAATTATGTAAGGCACTCTAGTGCTACTAACACCACCACCAACAAAAGTACTAACAACAACTATAAAGCCTGATTGTCTCCAGTGCAAAGTCACAAACTTCGTGACAGAAAACATTCTTACCTCATCCAAGTCGTTTTTTAAATGAGATAACATCAGGCGGGAATAATGATTCGACGAACTGAACGATAATGAACATAAAAAAAATCAGGAAGAGATCTGAAGCCAAGATCAACGAGAAAGTTCTGCTCATTAATTGTCAAGAGAAGCCTCAGGCTAAGCAACACGTTTCTTAACTTTCCAGGAAAATTAAATTTAAAGTCAGATTATGAAACCTTCGCCTCCAGGCTTCATCCACCGTTAGTCTCGGATGTCTCCAACCAGATCTCTTGAAAGGCAAAGCCCAGTGGTATTGGCAACCAGTGCCCATATTCAATGAAAATTACGTAAATTACCATGGAGTAAGGCGGGCTATTGCTCAATAGCACCCGCCCCCCCCCCAAAAAAAAAAACGAGAGACCTGCTTCTTGAAGGAATAATGGTTATAAGAGTCAATACCAAAAAGCGGGAAAAGAATTCAAACCTTGTCAAAGGATGAGGAAAAAACATCTCGCTTTTTTAAAAGTGTTCTTCACTTCACTCGAGTGTTGCTTCTCCTCTCTCCCTTTGCCACCCCCCCCACCCCTCCCCTTTGTTCTCCATGTCCTCCTCACACTCTACCTACTGTAGACCAAAAGAGAACTGATCCTTCAATACACCTAAAAATTTCTTGACAGCTTCCAGAAAGAAGTGAATTAATTTATCTTTCCAAATTAATAATGAAGTGCTGATTCTACATACTCTTTCTTATGACAAAAATAGTAATCACGTTAAAAATGCCTCGCTGTACCCAGAATGATCTTGTCCGGAAGTAGCCTACTCCCATATTACTCATAGTTTTCGTCTGTTTGTATATGAGCGCTGAATTACGTTATGTATCACTTCAGAAGTTATGATGCTATTTCTGATTTCGTTGTATTTCCCTTTAATGTCTTTATCTTCGCAAACTGTCTGAGGGCAAAGATTTCGTTGCTAATTTTGCATTTCTTGTTGTCTTATATAAATGTTCTAAGATGCTATGTCATTGCCTTCCTCGTTTCTTTTATGTTACGGTATCAAAGAATGATACAAATTAGGAATAGTGATCACCGTCGATGGTTCTGAGTTATTTTATAAGGTAACGGAAAGTTAATGAAAAGCAAATTAGGATGGTCAAATCACAAAATTTGAAACGAATGTATAACGTTAATTTCCTGGAAGATGTCATTGAGTTTGAAGACATATGAAGACAAATGTAGATAGATGGCCCAGTTTGGGTGTATGAGAGAGAGAGAGAGAGAGAGAGAGAGAGAGAGAGAGAGAGAGAGAGAGAGAGAGAGAGAGAGAGAGAGATATTTGCGAGACAATATCCACTATACGTCTTTTGAGTTTCCCCAAAATTATTTTGCCTTTAACCAATTGCAATAAACCTGTTGGGACTCTGGAAGAACTTCAGTGACTCCGGAAATGGAATTGTTTCATCACCATCACCTGTGACATCCATTTCTCGTGGAAGTCACACACGTTACCTAGATACCGACGTTTTTACTCCAACGGATTGCTAACTTTTCATTAATGCTTTTCGGCGTTTCTTTCATTTACATGATTCTGTCTTTAGCTGATTTTTTTTTGGTTGTATTTATGCATTGATTTTCATCTGAGTACTACTGTCTATAACTACACTACCCATCATCTTAGGTTTCAGAATGTCATTCATTCCTTTCCATTTTTAGAATTCTAATATATCAGTAATCCAGTGGGACTTCAGTATCAACTGTACCATAGGCTTAAAATATGGCATATAGTACTTTTCCTAATCCACCCTGGCCTTATCTGTTTCCTAAACAATGACAAAATATTATGGTTTCCCATCAGATTGGAAACGTTTATCTGTAGGTACTGGTCTCTTTCCAGAATTTTGTAGTGTAGGAACACGCGTTCAACCACGCGGGCTACCCGGAGAAAGCTCCACGCGAACGACACGAGGTCAGAAGAAGACACAAAATCTTGAGACAATTTTTTTAGCGAATATTTCCGACATTGTTATAGCCATCTTCTTGATACTGTACCAGTCTGTGTATCAAAATGCCATTTATTTAGCTATGTATATATATTTCACAGCCATATGTTTTACACTTGTATAATTTTGTACAATATGTTTGCCTCTGTGAAGAAACACAGAGGCCTGTAGTTAATCCTTTTTTCCCTACCAGTCAAAGGTTGGGACTACGTTACTGCCCGCAAAGGTTTTTGACCTGTGTGAATTTTAGATGAATAAATCAGTTGTAACCTGACCTACGCTTTTGCTTACACCTCACTCTCACAGTAGTAACAAAAGGTTGATGGTAAATAAAATAAAAAAAAGTAAACATACAAAGGCATCGTTTATCCGATCTTTTGGGAAACAAAAATACTGACAGATAGTAATTATGTTACAACGGCAAAATAAAACAAATTAAATTAGCAATTATTTGGAAAAAATTAGTAACTCATTAGAGTAAGGCTGGCTGTTGGAGCATCGGACAGAATGGAGTAGAAGAGGATTGTCAAAAGAGGAAAATATTTTTATGAAAACAGAAAGATCGTTCATCCAAGTAATTTTTGTGGATGCAAAAGTGAGAATGGACAGCTGAATATATAAAGAAAATAATACTTTGGAGGCCTTTTAACCCTCAGCTGAGGTGCTTTACTGATCTCTAAGGAAACCAGGTCAGGCTAATAAATATAACGAGAAATATAGAGAGGGAAACGGCAAATCTCTTGCGTAAGAAATGTCTAAAAAGTGACACACTGATGATAATCAATGTCCTTACTTTGCAGCAACAATGTTGCAAGTCGATAATAACTTGTTTTGAGAGGCGGCAGCTGCCTTATTTTCTGCAGGGAGCTACCGTGCTCATCGTTTCTTCAGCTGCAGTCAGGGGTACAGTTCTTGGCCTTCTTCTGAATTTACAATGGTAAAAACAGTTTGGGTGGCTGAAGGCATCCATTCTGTCAGGTTTATGCAGCCGCCTTTACACGGCACTGAACTCTCTGGTTTCATAGAGTCTATGGGCAGTATGTTGGAAGTCCTTGGAGGCCTCCAGCAATCTGTCAGCCTTCTTCATGAAGTCCAGTGTGGGCAACCTTCAAATAAGAGAATGGTGGTGAGGGCGTAAAAAGGGAGATGGCACACTCAAATTTCCCTTGCATTGCCAACCTTCTGAGGCTTGTCATGTTCACAAATGCCGTGGTAGCATGAGGAAGGATTCAAGCTGATGTGTTCCCCAGCGGTATGTCATGGCACAAGCAGGCAGTGCTAAGGAGAACTATGTGATTAATAATTGGTGGAGTTCTTCCTAGGTGATACTTTTCCTTTGTTCTTCCAGCCAGCACACAGTATGGGGAAGATTTTTATTGGGATTGCCCCAAGAAAGTAGTCTGCCTTCTTCATGAAACTAAGACATGTCAAAGTATAAAGTGCATCTCCAGTCTATGGAACAAGACAGGTGGTCCAGCAGTGGGCATACAGAAATTTACTTTGTTCACAGTCGTGCTTTTGTCTGGTGACATATAATATTTGCTCTATACTTTCCAGGATTATTTCTAAATTGTAGATTCGGTTATATTTATCCTGTTAACTTCCAGGGACTGGTGTGAGAACCAAGTTTTATATTTACTTTGCAATTGAAATAATCTTTTGAACACCCTGAAAGGGAGAGATAGCAGGGCTTGAGAAGAGCATTTGGACCATTAGTGGTTATGTTTTGGTAGGCATGCTAATATTTATTTAGTTATTCATCAGAGCGTTTAGTGCAAATACCAAGTACCATGCTTTTATCTAACAATTTATAGAACAACCAAAAACTTCCGTAGGAAAGCAAGCCAGAGATAAGAGCCATAATTAGCCCATTATTGGCTGGTTGTTGTTGGTTAGGACAAGGATAGATACATGTTGTCTATTAGGTTGCTCCAAGGAGTCATCAATATAAAGTTGAGTCATAAATGGGGTGCCTAGTGTACACTGATTAATTGTCCAGATCTAAGCAGTTTTCAGTACACACACACACACACACACACACACACACACACACACACACACACACACATATATATATATATATATATATATATATATATATATATATATATATATATATATATATATATATATTATGAAAAGCAATTGCTTCAGTGTTATCAAAAAACTTTCTGCTGCAATCCTCGTATCGTCTGAGTCTTTACGATTTCCATGCATCAATTTCTGGTGAGTTTCACTGACTTCCTCCTTCTGTTGATTGTGTTCTGTCACGACAACTGTTTCGCCAAAACGTTGTATTTTTAAGTGAATACCAACTGAAATCTGGGATTACAAACTTTTCGCCCCAGCATGCGGATGGAAAAGCACATCAGTGAACTTCACACTTGAATAGTGATTCGTCGAGGATTAAAAGATAAGCCACTTTTTGGACATGAAGTTTTAGGTTTAACGTTCACATATGAATGAATTGAAGTACAGTACGCATATAGTTTAATAAATATTAAAAGTACAACAGAAAATGTAGAATATTTACATAAAAATTAGGCTTACAGCTCCTTAAAATCTTATAGGTCCATGTTTGCAAAAAATATGTAAAAATGGTGTTCGTGTCTTCAGCTAAGAAACGCTTCATGGTTTCCGGAATACCATCTGCCAATAACTCTTTTGTGTAGAGTAGTATCCAATTATAAATCATTAACACAATAGATACCGTGAGCATTTCAAGAAAATCAACCGAAAATAATATGAAAATATTTTTTAATTATCAAAATATTCAAATGCCAATCTTTTAACGACCACCATGTTTTTAGATTTCTAAGAATAGCAACCAAGATTTTTTTGTATACTCATATTTATGAAACAACTATTTTATGGATTGATATATAAAACGTTTGTGAATTGATTAATTAACGATGTCAACAGGAGGTATTTTTTACGTCTCCAATTATTACCGAGATAATTACGCACTATAATTATCTGTCATTAAGTGTCAGGTAGGTGATCTCCAATAGTATAATGGGATTCATTAGAGATGATTGCTGAAGAAAAATCAAGTAATTGCTCTGGAGATAATTAATCCCTGTATGTCATGCAATGCCTACGTAAATGAAGAATAAAACTGATAAATATGCCAATTAACTGATAATTGAACAAAATAGACTAATATAGATTAACTAATGGTTATAACAAGCAATTCTTTTAAAAATTAAGGACTTGTAGACATAAAAAAATTAATCAACGCGTAGCCAAACAAAGATTATGAAATAAATTCAGAACTTGATAACTGACTAGCTTACCAGAATTATGAGATTATAAGAAAACATTTATTCCTTGGACGATAATTGAAATCATAAAGGAACATGAAAAGATGATTTCCGGGGATTCCTAAAAAAAAGAAGCCGTAAGAGAGATATGACAAATTACTATTTTCCAACTTCAAAATAATACTAAAAATCACGAAATATATAACAAACAAAAAATTCCATGAAATATTAAATTTTTTACAATAAAAATAATCACATGTCAGTGGGGGACAATTAAAATGAAAATTATTGTACTTTTATCTCTTGAAGAGCAAACTTTTATTGCCTGTGGCGATTTAAATCCTTTCAAAAAGGTATTACAGAGAAAAAAGGAAAAGACGTTGTAATATATATATATATATATATATATATATATATATATATATATATATATATATATATATATATATATAAACTTAATTAAAACCGAGGGAAGAACTATATAGCGATGAACTGAGCAGACTTAGACCTGTAGAAGGGAAAGATGTAATACGGAAATAAAAATGAAGAGTTATGTCAATAAAAATTTATATAACCAGTAGACCAATGGTGCCTTGATTCAAATTTAACTATGACTGTGTGGGCCCTGTTCTTACGTGGATATTGTTGTGAAGCTAACAACTGATATTTGCCACTACAATGTGATGCTGAGTGTAAAATATGTCGTATTTTGAAAGCGTTTGAAGAACAGTATTCTATATATATACATATATATATATATATATATATATATATATATATATATATATATATACACACACATATATATATATATATATATATATATATATATATATATATATATATATATATATATATATATATATATATATATATATATATATATATATAACTACTCATGAAGGTGACCTTTGAAAGTTGGGTCAGCTGTTCGAAGGTCCATTTTGACTATACGCAACATGTAGGAAAATGCTGAACCATTCGCATACCACAAGAAGTCGCAGAGCCCCTTGGTGATAAGACACGAGAACGAAAATGCAGTTTCAGCTTAGAACATTCTAGAAGGTGAACCAGTTATAAAATCCGGTTTTGAAGGAAGCATTCAAGTGAGTACGTGAGTACGTGTGTGACCAGTACCTCGTGACACCTTGGAGTACAGAGGGCGTGTCTTTGTCGAACATTGAACTGGGTGATGTCATGAGAGTGCGTTCATATGTGCATTGCATAATGAATAAAATGGAAGTGATCACTGAAGGAGGGGCCATTGCGATCCGTTATCGGTATAATTTAGCATGTGTCTGTGAAAAAAGAAGCAGCACCCATGGAGGCTGTGTCCCAGAGGATTTTTGTGAAGTGAGTACAACTTATAAACATTTTAGATTTTTTTTTTAGACTCTGGAAAAACTCTATCCATGTTGCAGTGAAATCTGGTGGTTATGCATTTGTATTTTGTGAAATTGGTTTTTAATATAACGCTGTTCTTTTACAGGTATTCCTTCCTCCTCCCTTCACGTTCCTCTTCAAGGAAGGGAGTGGTGTGACATTGATGAATTTGACCTGATTCTATTAATTGACCTGTTTATGATTTGAATGACAGATGAGTTATTTCTGTATTTTCCTTAAATAATTGGATGTTTATGATTTTGGACCTTATTTCCTTAAAAGAATTTTTGATAGTTATGTTGAATCATTCGATTTCATTCTTCGTAATTTTAAGAAGGCATTTTCGTTATTTTTTTGTCACTAAAGGTTTAGTTTTGTACTTAGTATCTCATTCCAGTAGTCCTTAGAATTTAGTTAGGGAAAGGTATAACTTATGATGTCGGCTCACGCTACACGCTATCACTCAATATCTCGGGAAAAGCGAGCTACCAACCTCTGTTATTAAAACGGAGTCTTAAATAAAGTATAGGCTTCAGGATTGGCCTATTACACACACACACACACACACACACACACACACACACACACACATATATATATATATATATATATATATATATATATATATATATATATATATATATATATATATATATATATATATATCCAAACACCAGTGGCCACAGCCAGGTATACATCAATGGGAGTCGGACACAAAGACTTGTTAAAAAGGGTCAATTTAAATTTTAAATTTAAATTTATAACCTTTTGTAATTTATGTTATTTATTTTATACAGCCCTCAAAAATGTAATGAAGCCATTACGAAACGTCGGAATAAATTGACCCTTTTTAACAAGTCTTTGACCTTCCCATTGATTAACAATATATATTGATATATATATATATATATATATATATATATATATATATATATATATGTATATATATATATATATATATATATATATATATATACATATATATATATATATATATATATATATATATATATATATATATATATATATATATATATATATATATATATATATATATATATATATATATATATATATATATATATATATATATATATATATATATATATATATATATATATATATATATATATATATATATATATATATATATATATATATATATATATATATATATATATATATATATATATATATATATATATATATATATATATATATATATATATATATATATATATATACAGTATTATCTACTGGTCACTGTCTAGAACGTTTGTAACTGTAATAGCCACAATGCCCTCTATTCCTCCCGGATTCTTCACACTTTTTTGGATATACTTGTCACTACAAAGCCATAGCGGGAATCGAAGCCGTACCCAGAGTAATCAGAACGAAGTCACGTTGCTGACCTGACCACGAGAAGGGTAAAAGTCTGTTGCCTCTCGTACATAAATATACCTGTCGTTTTCAGATATATACAGTATATTAGAGCTGGAATAGACCCATCCTCACCATCGTAGCCAAGTGGGTAATCTTTTTTATTGCCTTTTGAACTAAAATTTACATTTGGAATCTACTGCTCACTTTTTATCAGATATATACGTATGTAATTGTCATAGCCACGATATGAAGAACATTCGTATGTAAATGAAATAGCTGAAAACTTCGGGGAAGATGAGTGATAGCGGAAAAATTATAAAGGTAGATGTGGATGCTTAAGTGTTCAAAAACAAGAAGTCAGAAAAAAACTCTAACTAAAATTATAGAGTTTATGATGAAAATTTAAAGGAATATATTTTCTACCGCAGTAAGAAAGAAAGAATTATAAAGAAAAGTGAAAGTTTTTCGTAACTAAATATCTTTTGTTCGGAAATGTTGGACTTTCAAAATTATATTTTTCCTCTTCATGTGACCGTAAAAAAAAAAAAAAATTGGTGTCCTGTACCTGTGGGATTCTTTAGAAAAGATCCAAGTGAGCTGAAACCATTGGTGATGAGGGGAGAAAAAGGCACAAACTTTCACTTCGTGTAAATCTTTATTCCCTCACGATCTCTGTTTTTCTTCTTTTTCTTCTTTTTCTTAAATTTCGTTCGTTCTTTTTTTTCTAGTGATAAATAAATTTGAAATATAGTCATCATCATTAAGCTTGACCAGTCAGCTTCCTGGAAATGGAATTGGTCAATGAGCCCAGCTTCCGATATTTTCTCTTTTGTGACCCTGCTTTGTCTTCATTTTCTTCATCGTTTTCTTTCTTTTTCTCTCCTTCTCTCACTCATCTTCCCTCTGGATTAAAAGTTCGGCTTGAATGTGACTAAGTTTTTTGTGTCGAAGCTGATTTCAATTTTGCTTGTTGTTCAGAGACTCCGTTGCTTTCGTTTTCTCGGACCTTTTTTGTTGTACGATTTTTTTTATTATTAATGCTACTCTATCCTAAAACAATACCATTTTACTGATAATGTACCATCAATTCTCTCTCTCTCTCTCTCTCTCTCTCTCTCTCTCTCTCTCTCTCTCTCTCTCTCTCTCTCTCTCTCTCCTTTAAGAGAAAGTTGTGGATAATAATACAAGAGGGATGAAAAGTATTCACATAAAATGCGGAATATGAAGTGGTAACAGAACCATGCGGATAAAAATATGTTAATGGAAAAATGATAAGCGAAAATAGGAAAATACTGGAAATATAGAAGAAAGAGACCGCATTATTGTCATGAAGTAAAAATATCGAAAATGGTCACCATCATTAGAACGTTCTTTGGTTTGAAAATGGTGTAATAAATAATTAAAGATGGAAACAAAATATGAATGAGGGATGTGGGGGGAAAATGTGACAAAGCATTTCCGCAGTCTGTATAAAATAAAACTGAAGGCATAAGAAGGGGTAAAATGCTGACTAACAAGCTGTTAGTTAAAGAATAACTGGAAGCCACAGTAGACACTATTCGTCATACGTTCTTCCCCCGTGGGAGGATAAGGATATGCAAAAGCCTTTGCTTTCCCCTAATGCAAAAGCAAATTTAAGAAAAGAAAGAAAACAGGAAAAGGAAAAGAATGTACGCTGGAAATTCAGGCACATCAAAGTGACCTGGATCTCTCAGTGAAGGGTGTTTAGAAGCAACGGTTTGCTGCGCAGCAAACGAACCTTTGGCACCAACGTTCCAGAGACGACAAAGAGCATAGAACGATCTTGGGGATTCAACATGTTGTCGCTTTAAAGACTCAAATAAATTCTATTCATTCTCCACCTCCTGTCTACTTTAATGTGTAATGATTGGACCTATTCGATTCTTTTTCTTCTAATAAAAATATTAGCAGAATTTTGAAACGAATGATATTAATCGGGAAATCAACTTATATCTTCTCCATTTACTTTCCTTCTTTTGCCTCGGTTTCTCATTTTTATTTTTGTCTTTTATTTTATTTTTAAGAGGATTATGAAATTAACGCTCTAGAATCAACTGTGACATCAGTTTCTTATGATATTCAATATTGGCTTCTCTACATATTCCACGGCGTCAATAACCTAGATGTTGTGACTCCAGTTTTAGTAGCCCTAAGTTAATCAGTAAATCAATAGACATCTTCCTTTTCGATTTGATCATCTTTTGCTACTCCTTGCAGGTCAAATCATCAACCGAAAAGGACCGAGATTCTGTGCCCATCTTGACTTATTTTGCGTTTTCCTGACAACTTGCTTCGAGGGGAAGGAGGACTGTTTCATTTCATTCTGTTTGAATCGTTTACAGCTGTAAGTTTTGCTCTTCAAAGAAATGTCATTATTTGGGCCAAAGACTATCGCTTTCCTTCCTTTCTCTGCCTGAACGGAGTTAGCTCTATTATTCAGCTGAGAGCAGGGGTTGATTTATGAAGGATAGTGGATGGAGAGGTAGAAACTGACAAATGTGAATAGAAAGAAGTGGATAACATAAAGTTCTGAACATAAAAACAGATAAATCAATTAGCAAAAAGACGTGAGTAAAAAAATGACAGCACAAATGATACATTTACGTCTACGTGAATAAAACCCTACGAGCTATGCTCACCAAATCTGACTTACTCTTAATAGAACCATACGGAAATCGCCGGAAATTTAACTCCTCCTGATGAATCACATTGGCTCATTACTCTCCAGTTGTAGTAACAGCGAGAAAACTGTTATAAGGAAAATAGAGAAGATTCTATACAAGATCAACGCAGCTGATGCAGCGATTTCTTTCAAAGTACTTGTTTGAGAGAGGGTTTGTTGCCAATAATAATAATAATAATAATAATAATAATAATAATAATAATAATAATAATAATAATAATAATAATAATATATACGTCCTATAGAATGCATAACACTAAAATGAAGCAGTTAAAGAGGGATGAAGTAGGGTCACATTTTGTATCATAACACCCGCTAAACCATTGGTACTGAAAGCTTCAAAATATCAAACTTTGGACAGATTTAAGAATTTCTGGTTGTACTTTTCCTTCTTCCACCGACATCTTTGTTCTTCTGCTAGGTATATGTGAAATTAATTGACATTATAAAGTTACTCTTCCACTTAGTAAAAAGTGGTTACTGGAAAGAGGTAAAATTTGGGTATCCTGTAGGCTACTTGGAATCGGGCAGATTATGGTTTTTCTCTTTAATACACGTAGTATAAATTGGGTAATATATATTGTGCTCTTGTATGACATTTTTTGATAAAAAGCACAAGGAGCCTGGCGCTGGTCTATTCTGACTTCATCTTAAGTCCTTTTTTTAGTTGTCTGTAACAGAAAACTATTGAGATGGCTATTTGTCTGTCCGCCCGCACTTTTTCTGTCTGCCTTCAGATCTTAAAGACTACCGAGGCTAGAGGGGCTGCAAGTTGCTTTGTGGATCATCCACCTTCTAGTCATCAAATTGCAGCCCTCTAGCCTTAATAGTTTTGATTTTTATTTAAGGTTAAAGTTAGCCATGATCTAGTGTTAGGCACAGCTATAGGTGACAACAACACATGCCACTATCGGGCCGTGACTGAAAGCTTCATTGGCCGCGGCTGAGAGTTTCATGGGCCGTGGCTGAGAGTTTCATACGGCATTATACGATGTACAGAAAATTCGATTGCGCCGAAGAGACTTCGGCGCATTTTTTACTTGTTTATAATTGGAAAATATGCAAGTCGGCAGGCATGCAATGAATTTCTCCTTTGGTATAATCCGCAGGTTACATACACGGAGGGACTTATTATACACATGAGCTGATGGTATTCTGAATTGATCCTTTCTGGAAAGAATGTTGGTCAAATCTTCGTAGTCCGAACAATTTGGCAAATCAAGAAATCAGAATTCTTCTATATGAAATTAGTTCACTAGTCCAAACCAATCTTTATATTTCATTCCCTTTTAGCATCACTGCCACTCGTCCAGTGACGTCCACCTTAGCTGGGCAAAATACAAAATTTTCAGAGATAAAGTTTATATTGCCAAGAAGAAGATGTACAGTTCACAGCGGGATACCTAAATCATTTGTTAAATTTTTACGACCATAAACATTCCTTTGAAGTTTTTGTGTCTCTTAAAATTATTTCTTTTCTTTAGCACGACGGAATTGACCTTGCCATTTTGTCACCCCTATATCATGCAGAGAAGTAATAGTCCACCATTCCTTTTTCCTCTAAACACCGGTCATAATCGGTCGTGCATCGATTTTAGTTTTTTCTTTTTTTTAAGGCAGGCAGACAGACGGATAGGCAGCGGCACTAAACGGGAAAAGATTTTAAATGAGCATCGGATTCATTAAAAGTCATATGTATATATATATAAATATATATATATATATATAAATCACAATCACGTTGGAACAAATAAAGAGTCATATATAGGTCTTTATTGATATATATATATATATAGGTTATATATTTATATGGCTTAGTATATATATATATAGTTTATATATATATATATATATATATATATATATATATATATATATATATATATATATATATATATATATATATATATATATATATATATATATATATATATATATATATATATATATATATATATATATATATATATATATATATATATATATATATATATATATATATATATATAATAACTTTATCACTTAGACAATTATTCTGTGCGTTAATACAATTACTAACAGGACCTCACTGAAACTGGATGGTATCTAGCGGAGTTATTTATTAAAAAAAATTACAAGCTTTCCAGGGCTAACAGTCCTCATTGTCAAGTACATGTGGAATGGCGGGGCGTGTAGTCCAGCTGTATTTATACCTGTGTGGGGGTAGTGGATTAAGCCCCTTGCTCCTCTTGTTAGCCTCCTTGTCCTGTTTATACTCTTCTTTTCTATTTGAGTATATGATTTTTTCTATATAGGCTGTCCCCAAACTCTCTGCCTGTCGCTTCTTCCAGGTGGTTCCTTGTGTTTATACTTTTCTTTTCTATTGTAGCTTGGCGGCTGCCAACGTCTGATTATAGTTAATTATGTTTTGTATGTGTTGCTTGCTTCGTCCTTTGCAAGATTTGCCGCTTTCGCCGAAGTAACGCTCATCACAGTCAAGACACGCTTCCATATATACCCCCGATTACGTCTTCCACCTCTACCGACTTTTTGTTTCCGTTTATTCTATTCATAATGGTGTTTTTGCAACTTGCCTATCAGTTTGAAATTATCTAGCTTCCTGTTGACTGGTGTAATAGTGTTGTTGTCCCGGACTGTAATTATTTTCTTCCCTGTCAAATGTTCCTTTTCTATCCCTTCCCTCTCCCCAAAATAATTTTTTCTTGCCTTAATGTGTGCCCGCTCCCACTAGTACTTAGGGTATCCTAGTCTCCTAAAACTCTCCCGCCGGTATTCCAGCTCTTCATCCAAGAATTCTGGACTGCAAATCCTACAAGCCCTGATGGCCAACCCTGTCATTACTCCCATTTTAATTTCTTTCTTATGGCTGGAGAACATATGGATGTGTGAATTGGTGTGCGTCTTCTTCTTCTGTACCTTAAATTTAAAACTTTCTCCTTCCCTCTTTACCAGTACGTCCGAGAAAGGGATTTCTCCCTCCTCTTCTTCTGTTGTGAAGTTGATGTGTTCATTTAGTTTATTTATGTTTTCTAGGAACTTGTTTAGGTCTTCCCTTTCTCCCATATAAATAATCAAGATGTCATCCATGTATCTTACCCATCTGATGATGTTTAAGTTTCCTTTATTTAATTTACCAACCTCTTCCGTTTCAAACCTTCCATAAAAATGTTAGCCAAAATCGACGAAAGACTCGAACCCATAGCCACGCCATTTTTTGGGGGTTGTAATGGTTTTCGCCCCACATAAACACATTGACGCTAAGGGCCGCTGACAACAATTTTATCAAAACGTCATGTTCTTTTGTTATTGCTTCCATCGTCTTCTTGACTGGTACGTTGGTAAACAGGGAATTTACATCTAAACTTGCAAATTTACAATCTTTTACGTTGATGTTAGATAATTCATCTATAAGGTTCATATTATGCTTTAGATGCCCATTAGATACTAAACCCACTCATTTTCCCAGTATGTTGAAAGAAAGTAATTTCTCCAGCCTCCTATGCGGTGATCTTGTCGATGCCACGGTCGGTGTAAGCGGGCACCCTTCCATATGTATCTTTGTACTACCGCATATGGGATCTCTGGGCTTCCCCCTGATTTTACCCTGTGTTCTATTTCTTTTCTTATAGTTTTGTCTTGGATTTTTGTCAAAGCTTCCTTTGCTTCTTTTATTAAAATTACATTGTCCTCCCCTGACGTCCAGTTTTTTATTGCAAGCCTCGTATGTGTTTTCGTCGTTTAACAATTGTTCTAACTTATTTTCGTAATCTATGGCATCCTTTACTAATACCGCCGGCCCCCCTCCCCCTGGCCCCTTTATCTGCATTGATAATCTTTATGTCCTTATATTTGCCTAGTATATAAAGGGTTTGGAAACACGAATCTGTTCAACTTATCCCCCGCCCACATGGTCCCCCACCCTACAAAACGCTGCTCCCCCATTTTTTTTTTTTTATTTAATTCCCTTAAGCCTCTGCACATTTCAATGAAATCGTGATTATCGTTACCCATGCAAAAATTAAGACCATATCCTAACACAATTCATCCCTACTTAAAAGTCTTTTAGAAATGTTGTTGACTAAATCAAAGTCCCCCCCCTTTTTTTTTTTTTTACCGCCCCCGACCTATCGAAAATGTCAACGAGTCTATTCTCGTGTAGCTGTGAACTGCGGCGTGCACATACCTTTACGTAGACTTTAATCCCTGGTCACTGATGCTTAGTCCCTGTAGAGTTATGTTCATTCACTATGGTACGTAACAGTTGAAACACGAAGTCCTCTTGACTGCTTCTCCTGATTTACTATTATATATGCCCTCTAAGTCGTCCTTTCTAATCTATCTGATTAGATATTTTGCATCAAGGGTCGCCATGTCCATAGCCATTAAGTTGTCATAATAGGACTGGGTCTTCATATGTGGTTGTGCAGATACTTGCTCGCTCAGCTGAATCCCTGAATTACTACGAAGGCCATCACAAGCAGCAGCAGCTCTCAAGACACTGCAGGTGTCTTGTGACCCAACAACTACGATCTTTCGCACTCTTGCTTGTATTCCATCCGTGGGCCAGAAATTTGACTTCGAGGTGCCAATGTTCGTTTTTGCAGCTCTTCTCAACTTGATTCTCTTATACTTCGTCCCTAATTTAAGATATTTAGCTGTATCCACAATCACAGCTGCTTCAATACATTAGCCCTCATCTAGTTTTTCAAGTGATAATGTGGAAGGGAGCTGACTTCGTTCACTGAACTAAAATAAGTACTCTAGATATGAGTGAAATAGGGATAATAAAATTACGAATACGAAAATACAGGAAGAAACCAAATAATTGTTTCAACAATGTGCTGGAGATGTCAGTTAGGTACACGACACCTCAGTATGCGTAACTGACGTGATCGTGTATAGAAGTAGGCTAGAATCACCCAAAATATCTCAAAATGTAACCGTCAATGCTTTGTTGTCTCGTCTCAGAAGAAGCATACTGAGTTGTGGATAACATCCACGTATTTTTGTCAACCTTGAATATTGGATTTTTCTGTATTCATTTGAGGAGGGTGCAGCCGAATCACAAGTGAAGGTTGTTTTCCTCGATTACCACTTCACTACCCTGGATAAAGTCTATTGGCAATTATAGTGTTGTTCAAGTAGGCATTGTCAATTCGCTGTTATTTAATGGAATAATCCTTGTTGATGCAGTCGGTGTATTAAAGCCTTAAGACAAAAATATGCTGATTCTAAAGTTAGTAGCACTCATCTTATTTTATTTTTTATATATCTAAATTACTGTGGATGTCTTAAAGATATGAAAATTACCATCTCTTAACAGAACACCATCTCATGAACACGAAATATTAATGGTGTCGATTTCTATATAGTTTTAAAATATTCATATGAGGCTCTTGTTGAAGAAAGGTATCACCTGTTTAAATGGAAAAATAATGTCTAACCTAAATTTTAAATTTACTGAACGTTTCAAAAGTGTCTTTATGTATCGTTTCTATATGAAACACTATCAGCTATAGAAACTGAAAATATCGATTGCAAACCCTGAGAAAATTTCAAATAAATATAACAATGCAGAAAATTATTTGTATGTCATATATATTTGTCCACATAATATCAGACCAGGATGGATTTGCTGTAAGGAGATCACAGAAAAATTCGTTACTTTAAATGTGAACAGCTTATTAAAACTTTAATGTTTGACTTTGCGTTGGAAAAAGGAAATAGGTAAAAACTGTTTCTTTATAAATTGTTGGATATGTTGTAGCAATTTAGAGTAGCAGATGAAAATAACTCGATGTTGGAATATTGACACCTTTACATAATAAATTTGAAAATATTTAAAAGGTTTCGTTATTTAAATTTCAGAATTAATGAAACTTTCTTGATAAATAAGTCATAGAGATAATAAAATATCAACAGTTAATGTTAAAGCCCCTACCAGCAGAGGAGATAATGGTTCGGATTAAAAGAAAACCAATGGAAATTTGTCATTGGGATAGCAACGGTTTCTTAGTGTCAACAAAAGGTTCTTTTGGCCTTTTCCAAAATTTCTATGTAATGCAATAATGATTGTTTATATTATACATTAGTAGCAAATGGTTCTTGTCTGTAAAACTAAACCTTCCATCTTCATTACCAAGTTCATCACGCACAAATCCAGCTGAGGCCTCGGACAGTATTAAAATAATGGTAACAGAAGTCCAGTTATTCTGAAAGTTAACGTTACCTTTTAATTTTTGTTGCATTGGAGGTCACATTTTTTTTTTTTTATTTCATTTCAAGTTCTATTTTCTATCACCATACTTCATTGGACAGGAGTTTCTGAAGTGAATCATTCAAGGAACAGAAGTACAGTAGCTGATATATGACCGCCATTCAGAATAAATATCTACAGTCACGCCATTCCTCAAGCATGCTTCAGGTGATAGTGGCTTTTTATTTATTAAAAACTATTTATTATTATTATTATTTTTTTTCTTTGCTTTTGCGTTGAAAAAAACCCTTTTGTCAACCAGTGAAAAGTAAGTAGGATGAAATAATACACATTTTGGGTGTGAGCTACCTACCTGATATGAAGAAAGGAAAACATTAAGTTCTTTGAGGGTTTTCGGAAACAGGAAAAAACAAGTAAAAAATGCTTCGAAGTTTCTTCAGCCAATCAAGTTTTCTGTATACCCTATAATCAAGGCCACCGAAAATAGATCTATCTTTCGGTGGTTTCGGTATAATGCTGCATGAGCCGCTGCTCGTCAAACTTTAACCACGGCCCGGTGGTGGCCTATCCCAGAGTCGATATAGATATTGACTCTGACGTATCCTATATCATTACCAGAAGCACGATCATGGCTAACTTTAACCTTATATATAAAAAAAAAAACCACTGAGGCTAGAGGGCTGCAATTTGGTATGTTTGATGATTGGAGGGTGGATGATCAACACACCAGTTTGTAGCCCTCTAGCCCCAGTAATTTTTAAGATCTGAGGGCGGACAGAAAAAGTGCGTACGGACTGACAAAGCCGGCACAATAGTTTTCCTTTACAGAAAACTAAAGTAGCACCACCATGGGCGGCAGCAGACTCGTGAGGAGAAACTCCGTTATGATTTGTATGCGTGGAACTACTGTATAGGCAATTGTCCCTGTTGAGAGTAGACCAACATAGTATATAAATCTCAATGTACCGAAGTGACACGTTAAGCCCTCAGCTACGTAGTTTTCGCCACACCACTCTATAACGACGACTGCAACTTCGCCACAACCAAGCGGCTATGTTTCAACACAATGCAGTTGCCCAAGACCGTCAACCAACACTGGAAGAATCAGAAGGCACCTCCTTGGGCGCGGTTAGAGTAATAACAGATGTGGAAGTTTGCAGTATTTGGGGAAATAGTTAAATAGCGAGTCACATGTTTATTTTTTTAGAATTAAATGCTTAGCTCCTGTATACACATATCTGAGTATGTATAGAAATGTAAATAATAAAAAATACGATCATTTTTAATGCTTTATTACTACCCAGCAGTAGAAATAAATTTCCCTTAACAGAACCTAAGGAGATACGCTTAGGAAACCAATTTTATTTTTTTATTTAATCTTTACATTATACTTAACGCGATTACCCAATAACATTCTTGATGGTAATGGAAGAATTTCTGATAAAATTCGTCAACCAAGGTCATTAGCGATGAATATGAATTATCGGTATTATCAGGCATGATACTTACAAAGAGCCGTTATTATTCACAAAATCATTGACTACGTGAAGTGGAAACTCAGTGGCGTCAGGTATTTCAGAGAAACAGTCATCTCCGGACAGAATAGCATGCATATTTAGTCGATGTGTTTTTCTTTTCGAATTCATACACTTCACAATGTAAAAAAAAAAAAAGTCCTATTATTTTCCCGCAATTTCGAACCCCCTATAATCCGGTAAAAAAGAAATTACTCCTTGTTCCATATCATCACGTCGCCGTTGCCTAATACCTGGTAACAAAGGGAAAAATGAATGCGATGCTCTTCGTCATTTCAGCAGATTGCCGCCATTATAAGTTCATTTGCGGATAATGAGAAATTGCTCATGAATCCTCATAGGAAACTTTCATTTTAGGAGAGGATTATTTCTAACACAAAGGCATTGTCCACTTTTATAGTTCAACGTTTTTTTTTTTTTTTTATAAAACCTTGTGCAATATTTCTATTTGGTTTTTATTTTTTCGGTAAACACAATGTAAATGTATTGTATGGTAATTTTTTCGAATTTTAAATCAATCGGCAAAAAAGAACAATGCATTTTCCTTACTTAAATGCATCCTTAACTATTATCGTCTTTGAGTTTTCGATCAAAAATTATAGAAGTTTTTCTCTCTTCAGTAAGAAGCATGCAATTATTTACTTAAATAATCTTTTTTGATGCATGATAATTAGAATATATAATGTTCTTTAATCATGTTTTTTTTCCCCTGTCGGTATCGTTAAAAGTTAGCCAATATCACATTTTTACTTCTTTTCAAATCAACAATGCTTTTCATGATTATTTTTTTTAAGATTTTCCTCAAAATGTACAATATTTATATAAAAAATTCAACCTTCATCAAGACGAGAATATCCAAGATTATCATTCACCGATACATATCAGTTCTTGGGATTCTTATTGCCTGCAGCTCATGAACTGTTCTCAGGATTACACACATTGTGAAATTCGATTGTCGTCATCAGTTCATCATTTCAATATATTTTATGGTTAGGAACGGAATAAGCTACGTTCAATTTCCTTTTATGTGTCTATTAATTTTGTATACAGAAGATCCTCATTTTATTTTTGGTTTCCCCTCTCCATATAAGCGTAAAACTTATATAACTTATATTAACGATATAAAATTTAAATAATCTATTCAGACGGACTTTGAGCACATTACATTCTTTTTAGGTATGATCATGTAACCCTTCAATTACCGTAAAACTTGTTAAAATCAAGAGGGGGTTATAATCGCAAAATGTTTAAAATCGCTTATATACGATATTCTTCGGCGTGTTTTGATAAGGAAAACTGAAGATGTTTAGAAATGGGTTCTTTATATATAGATTTAGAAAATACAACGTTAATAAGAATGAGGGCAGATAGCAAGAAAACAAAAAGTGTATTAAGTTTAGAAATTAAAACAAATGTTAGGACAACCTTCAGTCATTGAAATAAATGTATCAGTGAAGGAAAACTTTTCTTTTGCTGATATGATGCTATTGCATTTCCATTTTAACAGGTGATAACAGCTAGCTAAAATCCGGAACTAATGTAGAGGTAAGTGACAGAAAGAGATGGTATAGCGAGTAGCTTTAGGGTTTCTCTTTAAATGAGAATGGAATGATTATTATGGGAATGAGTTTGAAAAGGGTCTTGACTGCTGGAAATGCGCGGTTTCTTAAGAATATAAGTAAGAATAATACCAAAAGTACAATTTTGAACGTAGATGGAAGATAAGCAGATGAATTTCGCAGAGAGTATAATATTATGTGCTAATAATTTGGTTGAAGTGAAAGTAAAGGTAGATGTAAGTTTGATTTAGAGAGGAAGGAGTAAAAAATGAAACCATAAGTGTGATCATGACAAGTGAGTTTGATGAGTTGGAGGTGAAAAGAACATATAAGAAAAATGTCGTCTAAAAAGGTTTTTTTACATAAATTTTATTTGCTTTTATTTCATATGAAGACATTTGCCTTCGAAAATATTAAGAGTTTAGATCAATTTTGATGAAAACGTAAAAATATCAAGAAGTTTAGCTTTATTCAGGTAAGCAAACTTGTTAAATGAAAACTTCATTGTAATCCAAAGAGCTCATTGCTCAAGTACTTTAATTTTCTGTGAGTTGGTTAGGGCAAATTCTGTCCCTAGTGTTTCAAATCTTTTGTTTATGGAATTTCACTGACCCACCTTCCAAATATGAGTATAAAAATAGTAGGGGCTAGAATTTCCAGTATAATGTGGGTCATGGATAAAAAAAAAAAAAACTGAAAAATGCACTCCCACAATTTATCGGTGGATTTCCTATGATGCAGATTTCTGAAAAAAAAAATGTTCCCGATTGTAAATACAAAAGAATTTTTTTTAAAAGGCCACAGTTTTAATTTATGTTATTACAAATTCCATTATCGGATAAGCTATGTATGTCATGGATAATTGTCACTGGTTTTACACTGCAAATGCAAAGAGTCAGTTCAATAAACTGCCATTTTAATGAATATTCTAAAGCTTAATTGAATAGGTAACAAAACTCCGTTCCTTCAAAATATTTTGTCGCTGTTCAATTACACTGATAGAAAATGAAATTCTATCACGATGTAATACAGATAAAAATTCTCCCGTGCGCTGCAAAAGTTGTCCAATTCAATCATTTACAAATAACATTGAAAGTATTGTGACATTTATTTGGACTGTTTGCATAATGAAACACGGGCCTGTTACGTTTCATGACCTTCCGTCGTGTTATAACAACATACTGTCCAGTCATAGTAAAATTTATCTATCTGTCTATCTATCTATCTATCTATCTGTGCCTGCCTCCTGAGGGAATGTAAACAAACTCGACTGCTGAAAGATAGGCGATAATTAGCATACCAACCTTTATATTAAGTCTTACGTGCAGTGATATGAACTGTGAGTATTCAGTGACTATGATTTATGCAGTGGCATACTTTGGAATCGCTAAATTTGACGTTATTGGACTTTGTTTCAAGAGATCATAGATTATAACCATCAAGCGTTCTCCTCCCTCTGAATTTTTTTATTTTACGGTTGCCATGACAACAGTCTGTTTATGTTGAATATAAAATGGTACACATTTATGAAGTATATAATCGCAGAAACTACCACAGAATGTTCCAGTGAGGTAACTCTTGTTGTTAAAAGCCTTTTATGCTATATGTCTGCGGCAAGAAATAGCACGAGAAGAGATGATATCATCGGAGCCTGCACTGTATTTTACAATGATGAAGATATTATCAAGGGAAAATATGCCCTTTTTCACTTTGTTGGTGAGAGATCCATGAGAAGGCGTAATGAAAATCTGATTATGAACGAATTGCGGGATATTCTTGATTTGTTAAAGAAATGACGAAAACAAGATTAAAATTACGAAATTTTAATTCGAAATTGTCGCGCACAGTGTGCGGTCTCTCATTCAGAAGATAGCTATTCTGAAGGAGGAAATCGAAATCTTCAAGGAAAGCTGCAATGTTCAAGAGGTGAATAATCAAGACAGACTTATCATTCAACAGGATTTATTGACTATACAAGGAGAATTTTAAAAAATAACCATAAGTTTCTTGGAGAAGAAGTCAGGAGGAAGAGTTTAGTTTTGTATTCCTTAAGCAACAATTTGCAGACGATCAGAAAACCTCCCAAAGTAAGGGAGGAGTTTCCTCATCCCGTAGAAAATCGAGTACTTATTCAGCTGTTCTGTGTGAAGATTCTTCCCTTGAAGCAACTAATGGACAAGAAGACCCTAGTGCACCTCCAGCTTCACAGGAGGACTGGTTTGTTTTACAACGTCCAACGAATGATGAACTGAACTATCTAAAACTATTTATTTATGATGAAAAATGACAACAATAATCATTATTATCATCATCGTCAAGCGCATCCGAGATAACCAGCGAGATCCGACCTTCAGGATACAATTCAACGACGAAGAAGGACCTGAGACTGGAAGAGGATATTGCATTACAGCGTCGGCAAGGAGATGAAATTTGCTCTCGTTTCTTTGGGTTTCCTGAGGCAATCTCATTTTTGATATGCAATAACTCCCCTTACGGATATCTGGACAGGAACATAAATCATGTGAATATGTACAGTATATCTTTCCTGTGCACAGCATTCCGTAATTCACTATTGTTGCATTTGAGTGTTTCGTCATAAAGGAATGCGAATGTTTTTTATTATTTTTTTTTTTTTATAGAATTCAAGCGAGACATTTGAAATATAACCTAGTTTCTTTAAAAGTTTCCATGATGAAGACAATTTTCATCTGATCATTAATTTTTTCTGAATGGTTTTCTTAGATTTTCAACAAACATTAGTACATAAGACCTGAATCTCTCTCTCTCTCTCTCTCTCTCTCTCTCTCTCTCTCTCTCTCTCTCTCTCTCTCTCTCTCTTTCCCACAGCCCTTCTCCCGTTTTGCGAAGCAGCCAAAAGTTAAGGAAAACCAATTCTAGCTTCTGGCAGATTTTTTCAGCTTGTAAATACAAGGAGTTTTGACTGTGGAAGGATACTTTGGAAGCTCCAGCGGACATTTATCCGGTCAACTGTTTCTAACAGTTTTATTTCTTACTGATAGACACACTTCAAACCTATAGTTTTTCATCATTTACTTTTAAGATTGCACTCTCAAACCAGGAAATATACTCCGTAAAGTCTTCATTAAATCTTATTTGCAGTTGGCTTGTTCAAAAATAGGCAATAGAGTAAAGAGAAATTCCTGGGTTTTTATTTGCGGCAGTTTTCTTTATCTCGAACCATTATACTTCACTCTAACACAACTTGAATCCTCCTCTTAGACAATGTTTATATATTACTTTTAAATGAGCAAGATTACATAGTGATGCACATTTGTACTGTTGTTATAAATTTTAATTATCATACTCATTCTGTGTTTCATATATATATATATATATATATATATATATATATATATATATATATATATATATATATATATATATATATATATATATATATATATATATATATATATAAATATAAGTTTAACAAAATAGAAGATTATGGGGTGGGGGAGAATCGCAAGATAGATAGGTGGATTGTGTGCAGAATTATAAAGGGTCTTGCCCAAGCTGAGAAAGAAAGAGAAGTCAAGTAACATTGAAGAGTAAGTCAGTGAATTCAGAGGAAAAGGTTAATGTGTAAATGAATATCGAATAAAGGTGGCAAAGGTACATTTGACGCTTGAAGATAATGCAGTCCTGAGTCGATGGAGTGAGTGTGAGTAATTTGATTATATGCTGAACGTGGAAGACGAGAGAGAGAGAGCCCAAGCTAAATGATGCAAGAGTCCTATGAGTTATTGAAACAATGATTTGGATGTAAGGGTGGTAATATGGAAAACAGTGTGAACTCAAACATTACGAAAGTAAAAGGAAAAAGCTTGTGACCGAAATGGAAGAGAGGCAATGTTGAGGGTGCTAAGGATGTAGGTATAGAGGGATAATTGTTGATTGATGAGAAGTGTTATGATGGATGTAAATCGTGTGATAATTTTCAGTTGCGTGAGTGACTGATTTGCTGTAAGAATGGAGTGGAGACAAGGCTGTGTTATGTATCCATAGCAGTTTAAAATCGTTATAGATGGACTGATGTTAGAAGTCAGCTAAAGGTTAGTAGACGAAGATGCAGAGTTGCAGGATAAGAAGATGGGTCGTGAATGGAATGAGGAATAGCCGGTGTGTTGCAGAAAAATTAGCACTAATTGGGCACAGTGAAGAGAAAGTGCAAAGATTAGTGAAAGAATTTGTAAATGTTTGCAAGATGAGAAACGAGAGTAAGTGTGAGTACGTGTAAGGGTGTGATGGTAAATGGGAATAAGGAAGATAAGCAGTGAATGCTAATATAATCGTTGAGATAATGGAAACAGTGGATTCTTATCAATATTATTGGGGGTCACAGCTTGGATGATGGTAAGTCTATAGAGGAGGTGAGTCAGAGCAGGTTAAGCAAGAAAGGTAACAGAATGTATTACAAAAGATTAAAAGAGAACTTACAATGTTTAGAGAAG